>NW_024381466.1:0-45456 GCF_016835505.1 Polypterus senegalus
TAAAGAGGTGACATGATTGAAGTGTTAAAATATAGGAATTAGTACAGTGGATTGGACTTGTATTTTAAAATGAGTTCATCAAGAACACGGACACAGTTGGAAACTTGTTAAGGGTAAATTCCAAACATTAGGAAGTTTTCTTTACAAGGATAGACACTTGGAATAAGCTACCAAGTATGTGGGCATAGATGTTGGGACTTTCAAAACTCGACTTGATATTTTCTTGGAAACAAGTGGATAGGACTCGACTTTGTTGGGCTAATGCCTGTTCTCGTCTAGATTGTTCTAATGTTCTAATGTTATTCTATCTTTTGTGGCAAAATAGCAGTCCTTTTTAGGATAGCAAACTACTGAAAGACAAAAAATGGGTAGAATCATCTATCTATCTATCTATCTATCTATCTATCTATCTATCTATCTATCTATCTATCTATCTATCTATCTATATCTATCTATCCCCGCAGGTAGCTAACTGGAAAATATAGTACATCCGGAAAGTATTCCTAGCCATCACTTTTCCACACTTTGTTATGTTACTGCTTTTCAAAATGGATTAAATTAATTTTTCCTCAGAATTCTACACACACCCCATAATGACAACGTGAAAAAGTTTATGAGGTTTTTGTAAATTTATTAAAATAAAAATCTGAGAAACACATGTATATAAGTATTCAGCTTTGCTCATGAAGTTCAAAATTGAGCTCCGTGCTTCCTGTTTCAATGATCATCCTTGAGATGTTTCTGCAGCAATTGGAGTCCACCTGTGGTAAATTCAGTTGATTGGACATGATTTGGAAAGGCACACACCTGTCTATAAGGTCCCACAGTTGACAGTTCATGTCAGGCACAACCAAGTATGGCGTCAAAGGAACTGTCTCTGAGACCACTTGAGACAGGATTGTCTCGAGAGCACAAATCTGGGGAAGGTTACAGGCTTCATGCAAGCTGTCAATACTTATATACATGTGATTTCTCAGTTTTGTAATTTAAATTCAAAAACTAAAAGTAAACTTTCACGATTCTATGAAGTATTGGTTAAAGTGTCTGAGCAAATAATTTAATCCATTTTGGAATATGAAACTGTAACATAACAAATGTGGAAAAAGTAATGCTGATAATATCCGATGCACTGTATATGATGAGATACGTGTGGTTTTACTGTCACGGACACCAACTTTTCTCAGTGTCCATCCACCCTATTGGTTAGTGTTGCTGACAAACACTTCTGCTGCATCTTTTGTCTTCATAAAGCCCTCTGTCAGCACCACAATGAGCATGTCAATTAAAATAATAATAATTATCAACAAAGAAAAATGTGTCACCAATTAAAAAAGAGTCAGCTAAATTTCTATTTTTTTAATGTCTCAAAATGTATTGAAATGTCCTTTATTTGTTGAAACCTACTCACTTAGATGTACCATCCTGAAAAATTAGCTTTTTAACTAAATGGGGGATAGTGTTTTTGTTGATGAGTGAATAAATGAGTGAATGAGTAAGCAAGTCAGCTTTGCATTTTATATATGTATGTATTGTGAAAAGAATCACAAACACAAAGATAAAGTTTTGGGGAAGCCAAACCATGTACCATATACTTCAAAATTATTGAACAAAAATGAAGGAATGATGCCTTTTTTGACTGAACTAAATATAGAACTTAACTACAATGAAACAAGATGGTGTTTAGATAGAGCTGGGACAGGAAGTGAAGTCAGGAGAGCTGGGACCAGAAATGAGGTCAACAGGCGGGATTTTCTTCTGTAGGTCTGCGGAGGAGGAAAGAGAGAAAGTATTATCTGAGGACAAATACATTTATTCAGCCCCATAAACTGTCTCCCAAGTGCACATGTGTGACTATAAATATTATAGACTCCCCAGAGGATGACTGGGAGTCTATGGGAGGAACCCTTACCTGGCCAGAATACCATAATGAAAGGAAGGACTAAATAGGGGCAATACTCATTCGGGACACCTATGATCCCCATCCTGGGTGTGAGGCTTGAAGATCATAAGAACTAGCAGGAGAGCAGTTCATCCCCAGTTTAATAGGTGGCAGTGTCCCTTATATATAGTCCCAATTTGGACACCAGGGAGCAAAGGAGATGGAGTCTGCAGGAGCAGCACTGTAGGGATCTCTGGAAGGACGACAGAGGGCACTTCCAGGGTGGATCTCCCTGCTTTCTCATAATCTGTAAGTGCTTCCAATTGGCTAACTCATGTCACTGGAAGTACTCCGGTCCTCAACTAAAGTGACAGCACTGCCTTGTCCAGGCGAGTCAGAGCTGGGAGTGGAGATAGGAACACCCAACTGGAGGGTTGCAGTGTGTTGTATAAGATAGAGGGAGAGAGAAAAAGAAGAAGGAATGCCTGTCTATTGTTGATACAAGGTATTTTGTAATGAAACCCCCTTTTTTGAAACTGGGTCTGTGTATTGTGTGTTTGTATTTGGGGTTTGTGTGACCCAACATTTGCCCGATAGATATATGAGACGGCGACAAAATAGCACCGATTAAAATGTGGCGTCAAAATCGCACCGACAAAATCGCACAGACAAAATCGCGACCGACAAAATCGAGTTTCATTAAATATGAATTACTAGTTTAAAGCATATATAATAATGTTTATTTTAGAAGTCAATATTATGAGATCGGCATGCCATCACACGACACGTAGATAGTCCTTAAGATCACGCCTGCATATGTAGGAAGATGCAGCAAGACATCTTGATAGTTGAGCGTGTTTGACTTGCTGGCTGCCTGACTGCTGGTAATTCCGCTTTGTATACCGAATTATTATGCCAACCCTCGAGCTGAGTTATTTGTTCGCGACATGCCATTGAGCAGTTATACACAGTCATAACCTAGCACATAGGTGTACATAATGCTGCATCGCAGGTCCCACTCTCTGGCCTCTCTAAGTGATTTTGTTGTGGCGATATTATCGGAAGCATTTGTCAAAAACCAGTTAGAGGGTTTGTCAGCTCATTTGTCTGTCGTGGTTTTGTTAGGCTCATATGTCTATCGCGCTTCCTCGGTGAACGGGGTTTGGGGATCGTGGTGCTCCCTTGTGTTTTGTCTGCATACTGTATCTTACCTTAAATTTAAAATGATCTTGCATAATGGCAACATTTAAAGGGAACACTTCTAAGTTTTGTGCTTTGGGGCAATTTTGTTTTGCTTTAGATTTTTCCTAGATGTTTATGTTTTAGTGAGAAAAGACCCACTGGAAAACCCAGATGAAGATACAGTACTAGTCAAAAGCGTGGAGACACCAATATATTTGCATGTTTTTGACAGAAAATGCTACCTTCTTTTATCCTCTTACCATTAAGTTGATTTATAAATAAAGCTGAGACATTACTAGTGTTTCTAATGGCTATTAGTGCTTTAAATGACTTTTTTATTTATTATTCACAAATGACTGTAAAGCCCGTTTTCATAGCCATTCCTTCGTGTCCTAATGGTCAACTTCCTTTAGCATATTCTTGCTTAGACATTTTAAATTACATTAGAAAACAAATTAAACAACTGAGCTCTATCGGCATGCTGCAGTCATCCTCACATGCTTGTTAAGCCCGCCACTTTGGTTTCTTTTAAGGCACACTTGAATTGGTACTGTAATGCATCTTGACTTTCAACAGAGGGATATGACAAAAGTCACTTAAACTACAAATTTTTCAATTCAAACATTCAAACACAGCTCATACTCAAGATGCATGAGTTTCTGATGTGAAAGTGGACTAAATCTGATCTGAGACATTCTGACTCCACATTTGTTTTTACGTTCCCACTTCTCTGAACAGATTGAATCTGTGTCATATATGAAGGAAAATCAGAAATGAGCTGCAGTGTGTGCACAGCCTTAACAGTAAGCCCCATGAGCACAGGAGAACATATAAACTCCATGCATACTGATTCAGATAAGATTTGAACTTTGGGTTCTACAATTGTGAGGCAGCAGTACTAAACACTCCATCAATGCTCTACTAATTAATGGCTGAAACATTTTACAGGTAACCTGACAGACCATCAAAATAATACCCATAGGCTACCTTAATTCCTTTAATTAATGTTAATAATGACAATGACAATATTTTTTAGTAGTTATTAAAACATAAAGATGAATATTTAAAAGTAATGTGTGTGAAAATAAAGCTTTTCAAAATATACTTTTGTTTAAAATAACTGCAAGCACTTGCAGAACCAGTAGGGGATGCTGTCAGCAAGAAATCTTCATCCTGTCAAGCTTATTACCTTTTAAAAAAGACACAGATCTACAGTGTGAAAACTTGGATTTATAAGTTGAAAAAGTCAATATTAATAATGCTAAGCTAATATTGACTAAGGAAAACACAAAAAAGGCACTTTTGTAATGCCACTTCCATTTTAGCCTTTTTCGTTTGTATGCAAAGGTAGGTGGCCACTTGAATCCTGACAACCAAGCAGGAACAGAAAATGCTGTGAATCAATTTTCCATTTTCTTAACATTACTAGGCTGTGCTGCATCCCACTAATGACATCTTGAAATGGCAGCGGGTTTCATTAATCAGCCTTATTTTAAGTGAAGCCTGTAGTTCGTATTGTTCTCCACAAGAGTGAAATCACTTTAAAATATTAAGAATATTAATAAGTTCTACTTATGGGAAAAGTGAAACAGCATGTGTCCTTCTCATAGCAGTGGACATTTTTAGCCATTTTCTCTGTCATGGGTAAATTATTTTTTGCTCATTACATAATACTAATAATAAGATGTAAACTGCAAAATACAGATTTTGATTATAAGACCCATTTTTCAAAACCCTTTTTTCTCTGGTCTTGATAGGGCAAAAGATAATTGGGATTAATGAAAGATAGCAATGGTTTCCAGTCATATGTAACTCAGTAGTCAATATGTTGTTGAGGTCTTTGAGTTTTAATTTCTTCATATAGTCAGTAACACAAAATACATACACATTCATTCACTTATTCTGTGTGAGCCTTGCTTCATCCAATTCATGTTTTCAGGGAGCCTATCGTGTCTGTTTATTGACTACTTTGCTTTATCCCCATATTAATACCACTCTTGTTTTTAATTATTTAATAAATCCATCTTCTTTTCTGTATGTTGTCATCTTTGGCAGTATTCTGAGTAGTAGCATCTGTTCATTGTGACTGTATTAACACTAAAATTACCAGAGCCTACGGCCAACCTGAAGTCCATTTGCACCTCTCCGTCAGTGTTTTTTGTCCTGTAAATGTGCGATTAAGAACAGGCAGCAAGCAGCCTGCTATTCCATCCCCCACTGTCGCAGAGCATTCACACAGTTCTCCCAGCTCATGCCTTGTTTGATTATCTGGGAGAGAATAGCTGGAGTTTTAGAGTGGAAATAATAGATCGTTATTTGGAACACATGCATTTCATGTGTTCCATTTCTACACAATGCGTGCGTATTAAAACAGAAACTTTTTCATATTTTATAAAAAAATTTAAAAATGAGGCATAAACTATAAAATTTGTGAAGCCTAAAGCCCAAGGTTAAATAAACACTTTCACAAAGGCTAAAGGGTGATTAACACCCCAAAATAATAAGATTTGTGACTTATAAAAAAAATTTCCCGGGTTAACGAGTTGATTGCTTTTTCCTTTATTTGTTGTTTTCAGTGTAGCTGCTCTTATCATACTAATAAAAAAAAGCCCTCACTCACTCACTCACTCACTCCTCACTCACTCACTGAGTCATCCTAATTCTCAACCCCGTGTAGGTAAGGCTGAAATTTGGCGGCTCATTCCTTACAGCTTACTTACAAAAGTTGGGCGGGTTTTTTTTAAATTCTGCCTAAGGGTAAACGGAAAGGTATTTTTCCCCATTAACTGAATGGGTTAGCTGGAAAGGCGTGGGGTGGGTTTGGTTGACACATCACCCCTCCCACGTAACCCCGTGAACTTATTCACGCGTGCGTGAAAACCAAGAACCTAAAAAGCGCAAAAAAACGCATTATATAATTGAGGGCAGGAAACAATGAGAAAAAGCGGTAAATTTAATTTTATGGTCTGCTACCTGGGAAAGAAAAAAAAACCTAAACTTTAAATTAAGTTCTAACAGGCTCCCTGGCTTTTCACATGCCAAGGTGTCCGGGATACAATTTTAATAAGGGGGCCGGATATGGAGTTTTGATCCTTTGAAATAAATTAAAATTGTGGTGAAGGGGTTCTTTGCAAATTCGAGACTGTGTCGTGGGGATTCAAAAAAAGGGGGGGGGGGTCTCATCTCCCCCCCCATTCATCTCATTCCTCTGAGCTGATTTCCCGGGTAACGCCGTCTTCGCAACCGTCAACTGCCCCCAAATACTCCGAAAAATCCAAAAGTTAATACCGCTGTCTCTAAATTTTCCACACTGAATCCTCAGGCACTACTTACAAGGTCACTTTACAATGTTTCCCTTATTTTTAAATCTTTTTTTTTTCTTGCACAAGCAGCTGAAACGATGCAATTTTCTCCCAGCGTTAAAAAAAAATAAAATTTTAAAACCCCTTTCCATTAAAGCAAAGGGCTTTTTTCTCATGATTTCCTGGTACACCCATTACATTGATCAAACATCGATTTATTTTTCCCTCCCCACCTTAGTTTGGGGAAAAAGTATGAAAAAATATGGGGTTAACAAGAAAAAAATCACCCAAATTTAACTTTATGAATAATCGATTCGCCATCAATAATTTTTTGGTAAAACCCTCCTCCTTCATTTATAATTTTTCCCTACTAGCCCTGATTAAAAGTAATAAAGTAAGAGCAAACTAGGGTGACTTATTTAGGCAGGCAAAATATGACAGCCCTCGACAATTCAATCTTTCGTTATTATTAAAATGTTTCCTTTTCTTTTTTTCTTCTTTAACACACTACTTCTCCGCTGTGGATATTTTCAATATATATTAAATATATATATATTAAAATGACCAAAAAAAGGGGGAAACTTTTGATATCATGAGCGGGCGCAAAACTGGGGTCTGTGCGGGAAAGTCGACACCAGCGAGTCATATTGCTGGCATTTGAGGCGGGTGACTTCTGCTTTTAAATCAAAGTGGCACTTTTAATTTTTTTTATCCTCCCCTCGCTTTGCCCAGACAAGTGCCCCGGACCCCTTTTTTTAAACCCCGGGAAAATAATATTCGATTCACACTTTCTTTTTTCCCTTCGTTAGAGGGGCCCCAGCCGGTTATGAAACCGCCCGAGTGGAGGACGCAATTACCACCCGATTAATGGAATCTCACCAGTCTACACAAGACCCGGGCTGTCCCCAAAGCGATCTCGTCAGCTAAACATCTCTCTATATATATAAAAGAAAAACAACTTTCCTTTCTTTCCCTTTTTTCCTTTTACCCCAAACCAAACCTTTCCTCTTAACCCCGGGGAACAAAACTAATTTTCTTTAAATGCGCGGGGCCCTTTTTAAAAGGGGCACAAATTTGACGTTAAAATAAAAATGTAATTTCTATCCCCGTTTTTGTAGCGCCTTTAAAAAGGGATCTACTCCCGGGAAAAGACCCATATCTTTTAGCTGCGGGTTTAGTTCTACTTACCTGTTGTGTTACACATTTTTTTTAAAATGTTTTTACCACTTCCACTCAGTAGTGCTCAATGTACCTGTACTTTTTAAAAACGTTAATGTTTTCTTTTAAAAACTTATAGACTATAATTTATTTTTTTTTCTTCCTCGTGAAAACCTATACACAAAATATAGACACTACAAACAAGTATTTATGTGTATTTAAAAATTTGTATTGTATATATATATACTTATATATATATACACACCCCCTATCTACATTATATATATATAAAAACACACACACAACATACATACATAAAACACAATATATTTTTGTGTTGTATGTTTTATTAATTTTTTGTGTGTGTGTGTGTTATATTAACCAACAATCAACTGTGAGAAAACAAAAAAGGCATGTCAACATGGGTACATTTTCATGCAGCCAAAACAACCCTGGCGCTCCCGAAATACAAAACAATTACTTTGACAATCATTTTTACATTATTTTAAAATTTTTTCCCCCTTTTTTTTTTAAAATTTTTTAAAAATGCATCGCTGCAAACCCGGGGTTTTTTCTATATATATATTTTTCACAGCGACACTCATAACAGTACAAAAAAATTACATTGACAATCATTTCGTTTTTTAAAATGTTTCCTTTTTTTTCTTTTTCCTTCTTTAACACCTACTTTCCGCTGAAGCCGGTTTTTTAGATGATGAATATATATAAAAGATGAATGAACAACATATATATATATATATATATATATAAAAAGATAGATAGATAGAAAATATATATATAGATAGATATGAGAACAACACATATATATATATATATATAGATATAATATATATATATATATAGATAGATAGATATGAACAACACTCATATCAATGACAAAACAATTACATTAACAACCATATTACGTTATTTTTAAAAATTTTCCTTTTCTTTTGTACCTTCTTAACACACTCTTCCCTGCAAGCGTGGTATTCTGCTAAGTCTAATACATAAAGCAGAGTCGATGTATGTGTTTGTGTGTGTGCATGTATGTATGTTTGTTTGTCCGACATACAAATCTGCACTGGCGTTCAGTGTTTGTTGGAAAAATGTTCATGGTGAACTACAGGGCACCTTTTCACAGACACAGGTGTAGCCCTAGGCTCATATAATATAATGTTTCCTTTAATAATGTTTACTGATTTTAAAAAAAAAAAAAAAAAAGAACAAAGTGAGTTTTATGTGGTTTTCGGAGGCTTTAGAGCTCAGGCGGTGTCTAAAACCTGTTGGATCGCGGAGAGAGGAAGCAGTGGGAGTGGAAAAAAGAGGTGGTTGTGAGTTGAGCGAGAGGCGAATGGCGGGGTTAGCCTGCAAAGAGGCACAGGATACTTTGGGATAACACTCCAGGTGACCAAAGGAAAGCCTGGCAGCTCCTCAGGCAAGGAGGAAAAACAACAAGTTTTACCCAATTTGGACGGACTAGCTCCATTTCGTTTGCAGCATTTTGCCGGGAGCCTGCTTGCAGGGCAACTCCATCATTTTTCCACAGCGTGGAAGTGCTGTGTTTGGACAATAGACACTGGTTTTAACTTCACTTATGTGTGACCTTTTTTGTTGTTAAGTTAATGTGAGGTTTAGTAGTTAGTTTGCTCATATTATAGATTTGGTTATTGTGTTTTAATAACATTGTGATGTTTTATGTGCTGGTAAAGCAAACAGCTAAAAGTACATTTGTAAAGTTAAAGTATACTACCTGAACCTATAAGGTATTTGTTGTGAAGGGTAAATATACTGAATCTTGTGTGAGTTTTCTAATTTCTGTAATCTATGATTTGTGGGAAATTTTTATTGGTCTTAACTATAAATAGTTTTATTTATTTTTTTGATAT
Organism: Polypterus senegalus; assembly: GCF_016835505.1. Classification (NCBI taxonomy): domain Eukaryota; kingdom Metazoa; phylum Chordata; class Cladistia; order Polypteriformes; family Polypteridae; genus Polypterus; species Polypterus senegalus. The sequence goes on from NW_024381466.1 coordinate 9,411, forward strand.
TTTCCAATTTAGTCAATAACTTTGTTATATTTTGGGAACATATTTGTATTGTGAATTGTGTTACAAGTTACTAATTGTGAAACAGCTGGCAGATTATTACTGGGGAGTAGGTATTAGTTAAGGATTCCAATTTATCCTCTAAAACACATACTTAAAATTAAAGGGGTTTTCTATAAATCATTTTAGGGAAATAGAGTTTATGAACTTAGGCGCTATCCTATGGCTAAGGGTAAAGCGTATACACAACGTTCGCACACATCCACATACTTAAGATGGTCACCGTGGCAAAGAACTTAAAGCGTGGTGCCATCTAGCGGCAACTTTGGTCTCTGTGCTTCGCTCTTTACCCATGTTTCTTTAAATTGCCAAGAGATGGCGGAAGTGTCCAAGTATGAGAAGGCCGACTGCTTTCATGGGGTGAAGAGGAACTGCTGCATGGATGTAAAACGTCCAGCTACACACCCCGTTTACGCATGTCACAATCCCGCAAGCACACTGATAGTGCAATTATGACAAGCAGCAAGCAGCTTGCTATTCCATCCCCCTACTGTCGCAGACCGTTCACAAAGTTCTCCCAGTTTATGCCTTGTTTAATTATCTGGGAGTGAACTGCTGGAGTTTTAGAGTGGAAATAATAGATCATTATTTGGAACAAATGCATTTCACATGTGCTCCGTTTCTACAGTAATCTGTAAACACATTGTTAAAACAGAAACTTTTCATATTTTAGTAACAAATGTTACAAAATGTAGGCATAAACTATAGAATGTGTGAAGCCTGAAGTCCAAAGGTCAAATAAACACTTTCACAAAAGGTTCAAGGGTGATTCAACAGCTCCATGGCATAGCGGTAAGATTTGCTAACTTACAATCAAGAGTTTCGATTATAGGGGGTTCGATCCTGACTGTCTTCTATGTTTACTGTTTTCAGCAGTGAGCTGCTCTTATTGTTAATATTATACAGTACACACATACATTTATTTGCTTCTGTAACAGACCGTGTACATTTATAGTACTTTATAGTACTGTACTTGTAAAGTTACCTTTTTTCACTTTTATTTTCTCAGTCACGATCACAATACATACTACCGCCAAGGGGATCTGACCCTGTTAGTTTTTATTTTGAAACTGGGAATAACTGTAGATGTGAGTAGTGTTTTGAGGCAATGGACCTGGGCATTCCTGATCTGTTGAAAGTAAAAGGTGATATTATTCTAAACAGATATACTGTGCCAGTAAGGAGATATGCTTTATTTAGGCTATATTCTTCATTTAATTTGAAGACCAAAATTGTATAGTAGTAGTAAGACTGTTGCATCACAGTCTAAATCTTGGTGCAGTCACAGTTTGTGTGGGCTTTTGTTTTCTGTGTATTGTTGTGGGTTTATTTCTGGTACTTCAGTTTCCTTCTGAATCCCAAACAGTTATGTTGTATGTTAAGTTAACTGGTAAGTACAATTTATTCCTTTACAAGTAAGTATCAAGACCAATGACCAATTTCTTAAAAACCCTTTTCACTAATGAGAAGGGACTTGCACTGGTAAGAAGGGCATAAGAAGGCTTTCGCTGGGTTTCTTGAAATGTGTGACACTCGTGGAAAATGTGTGAGGATTGGTTAACCCTAACCGCCTACAAGGTGGTGAGAAGTTTTTTGAACAGTTGAATTTATACAGCAAACAGAAAACTGCTGTTTGAATACTTTCTGCCTGCTTAATACATCAAAATATTCTTCAACATAGACAAAACATATGATAGTACTATATAACATGGCTCTCCATCAAAGAAGGTTTTTGTGCACAGTTAAACAGTGTAGCATTAAATATGGATCAACTCTTAAACAGTTACTTTAACACTGTAAAGGTTATTTTAACACTATCAGTTTTACTATGTGCATTTGGTGGGTTTTCAAATATAGTATGATTAATTTGACAGATGACATAATATCTGCCATTAAATTCCCCACCAACAAACTTCAATCCTAATGTTTTTAGAAAATGATTTCCTTTCCTGTGATGGATTGATGATGTGTCCATGAATTGTTTCTGCCTTGTGCCTGAGGCAATGGCTTTCCAGTGACCCTGCTTGGATAAGCAGATTTAGAAAATGGATGGATTGATTTCCTTCCCTAAATGTGTAAGTAATCTGTACCAGAAATGTTGTTGGGAAGTATCTAGGAACTACAAAAGATGTGTCAAAACATTAAGGTGGTGCCCTGCAATATTCTCTGAAAATATGTGACAGCACTATTGTTGTTGGTCTATTTTTTCTCTCTGATACCAACTAATCTGCAATTTACCCATTGCTGCCATCAACACGTTAATCACATGCAGTGTTCTTTTTTTGGCACCATTACGATTAGACCTTTCATGCATGCCATGTACTACGATTTCCTAAATTCGTGTTTTGAGTGCCCCTCATCATTTTCGCTTTCTTTATCATCAGAGCCCTGTTTTAAACTGCTGCTTTCACCAAACGTTTAGATGACCACAGCTCTTAAAAGAGAGGATTTTTGAGGCGTGTTTTTCTTTCACTGGTGAGAGAGTCTCACTTCTCACCGATCTTCTTGCAAGCCTTTAAGAAATGGATGAAAGAGCCTAATGTAAGACTAGTGAGAAGTGCGCCAGTGTGACTTTCACCTTTTGTTACTGAGAAACCGGCCCTCTAAGCTATGATGAAAGCAAAAACTTAATGACATCTTCATTCTGACCCTGATAGCAAGGCTAAAAAAAAGTCAGACCCCTTCCCAAACACAGAAAGAAAGCCACTAGCATAAAATTCAAATATGATTATAAGCAATTTAAGATAAATGAAACCTACATTTACAAAAGAAGATTGAGCTTTAAAAAAACTAAACAAAGACAATGAAGATTAAGTGTGCCAGTACCTGTGGCAGCCATACATGCCTGATAACACCACCTCCAACAGATGAGGTGGTATGCTTGATTTTGGCAGGCCTTTTTTGTCCCCACACTTTGCTCTTGCCATCACTCTGATACAGGTTAATTTTTGTCTTGTTTGTCCACAAGACCTTTTTCCAGAATTTTGCTGGCTCTTTAAGAACTTTTTCTACAAACTGTAACCTGGCCATTCTGTTTTCTTGCAGTGTGGCCTCTGTATTTCTGTTCATGAAGTCTTCTGCAAATTGTAGTCCCTGACACATACATGTCTGTCTACTGAAGACTCTGAAATACTGGACAAACCATTTGGGATTTTTCTTTACCATGTACTGTCATGAGCAGTGCAGGTCTTCCTTGGTCTGTCTGGCCCTTTGCAATTACTGAGCTCACCAGTGCATCCATTTTCCTCAATGATATTCCAGACAGTTAATTTAGGTAATCCCAAGGTTTTCCCAATGTCTGTAATGGTTTTATTCATGTTTTTCTGCCTCATAATGGCTTCCTTGACTTTCACTGGCACAGCTCTTAATCTCATGTTGAACCATGGCAACTACAGACTGCAAAGGTAGTCTGTAGGTAGAAGCTGCATTAATGAAACAATGATATATACCTGAGTAATCACAAACACCTATGACGCCAATTGTTCCAAACATCATGGTGCCCTGAAATGGAGGAACTTTTATAAAAAGTGTTACAATTTTATCTCAAAATAAATTTTAAGATATCTGAAAATGCATTTCGAGATATCTTGAAATAGGTCCCTGTGCATTTTGAGATATCTCAAATATATTTCTAGATATCCTAAAATAACTTCCTGTGGAGTTCAAGATATCTCAAATACATTTTGAGATATCTCAAAATCACTTCCTGTAAAATTTCCTATTCTTTCAATGGGACTTCCTGTCTATTTTAAGATATCTCAAAACGTATTTGAGATATCTATGAGTAGATCATTGATTACTCTGGTCAAAGCAGATTATGTGGAACAATAGGATTGAAATTTGCCAGAAATATTATTGTCAGACAGGTAGGCAGTATGTTGATAAGCACCACCCCTTTTAAGTAATTTTGATATAAAAGAAAGTTTTAAAATTGGTTGATAATTATTCAGAACCTGCAGATCCAAGTTGGGTTTTTAAGCCCTAGTTTAACAATGGCAGATTTAAAAAATGAGGGTACATACCCACTGGAAAGTAACTTATTGTTAATATTAATAGAAGGACTAAATATAACAGGAGACTGTTTCTTAAAAAGATAATAAGATCTAATATGTTAGTTGTAGGTTTGGAAGCAGGTATCAGGGCTGGAAAAGCCTCACAAGAAAAATATTTCAAATTGTGAAAAGTTGCAAGAGGTCTATCCCACTGAGCCTGTATCCATGAAAATACTGGAGAGATCATAGCCAACATTCAGACAGGAGTGTAGCCCATTGATTTTATCTCTAATCAAGTCAATCATATTTATGAAAAAATTAGAAATTCATCAGCACTGAATGAAGAGCGTAGAGACGTGGGCAAGCTCTTTACACTCATGAGGATTCTGGAGGGGGCATGGACTTACAGAAGGCATATAACCATGTTCCTTGAGGGATTCTGTGAGTGGTGCTGGGAGTATGGGGTTCCACAGCCCCTAAAGGGCTATTTGGTTCTTGTATTATCACAGTGAGAGCTGGGTCTGCATACTCAGAAAAACATCAGCACTGTTTTCGGTGGATGTGGAACTCTACCAGGGCTTTGTTTTGTCTCCTTTACAGTTTGTGATTTTCATGGACAGGATATCAAGGTCCAGTGAGGGTGGGGTCCTGTTCAGTAGCCTTAGAATCGTGTCACTGCTTTATGCAGATGACATGGTCCTGTTGGTTTCCCTGGCTGTGAACTCCAGCATGCATTGCAATGGTTTGCAACTGGTGTGATGTAGCAGTGATAAGGATCAGCACCTTCAAATTAGAGACCATGGTCACATCAAAAGGGGGATTGTCCTCTTTGGTGGGAGGTGAGTTACTGCCTCAGATGGAGTAATTTAAGTACCTAGGTCTTGTTCATGAGTGAGGGAAAGGATGCTGAAAACAACAGAAGGATTGGGGGAGAGCACAGTTACCAGTTGATATATGTCCATTCCCTCACCTATGGTTGTGAGCTTTGGGTAATAAACAAAGAATGAGGTCAAGGGTACAAGCCACCAAAATAAATTTTTCTTTGTAGGGTGGTTGAGCCTCCTTAGAGATAGGGTGAGAAGTACAGACATCTGGGAGGGCTCAGATTAGAGCCCTGATCCTTCACATCGAGAAAAGCCAACTGAGATGGTTTGGGCATCTATATGGATGCCTCCTGATGCCTTCCTTTGGAGCTTTTACAGGAAAAGTCAGCTGGGAGGAGAACTCGTGGAAGAACCAGGGCTTATTGTGAGGGTTATATTTCCCAGTTGGCCTGGGAATGTCTTGGGATCCCACAGTATGAGTTGGAAAGTATGGCTGGGGAAATTAACGCATGGGCCTCACAGCTAAGACTATTGACCCTGTGTCCTGGCTTCAGATAAGCGGTGGAACATGAATGAATGAATGCAGAGCTACTTGCAGGAACATTATGTGCAAGTTTATAGCCATATCAAACAAATTAGCGGATTATTTCAATCAAATATACTGTCTGAGCAGCTAAAAGTGCACATCTCCTGTTTTGTTAGGCACCATCTGCACTCAAGCTTTCTGCAAGTCTGTTAGATTGCACAGATGTCATCTGAAAACCATGGCACAGATTTCATTTGGGAATGCTTTCTTATTAGAACATTAGAACAAACTAGATGAGATTACCATTCCTATCCATTACATCTTCCAAAAAACATCAAGATTTAAAAGTCACTAAAGTCCTGCTGTCTACCACACTACTTGGTAGCTAATTCCATGTGTCTCTATGTATAAAGAAAATTTTCCTAATGTTGTGTAAAACTTACCCTTAACAAGTTTTCAACTGTGTCCCCATTTTCTTGATGAACTTAGTTAAAAGTAACAGTCTCGATCATACTAATTCCATTCATAATTTTAAACACTTCAATTATGTCTCCCCTTAATCTTCTTTTGCTTAAACTAAAAAGGCTAGTGCCTTTGCCATGCTCAAGGTGCTTCACAGAGTCTCAGAAAGAACAGCAAGGTATATATAAAATTAGACACAAATGTTTTCTGCATAGAGCACTGTAAAGGAAAATACATACAAAACACTAAATAAAATAAAAGAAAATAAACCAGACTAGAATACTAAATTCAATAGTATAAGAAAAGCCAGAACAAATAACATAATTTGATATAAAACACAAACACAAATTCTCCTGAGCATCTGGACAGAGAGGTAAACTGAATGAAGAGGCAAAAGTTTTTTGTTAAAAAGCTTTCAGAATAGATAAGCTTTGAGTTGTTTTTAAATGAATGAATAAGTCAGCTGATCGAATTAATTTAGGGATGTCATTCCAAAATCTGGAGTGTTATAAAGGCCTATCACCCACAGAGTTCAGGTTAGTGTGGGGCACAACAAGATTGGAAGAATCAGGACCTCAGCAAGGCACTAGCGAGCATGGCTGTTGTGCTCTGTTAAAACCCTAAATGACTATAATATCCTCTGAAAATGTGCCTTTTAATATTACTAAGAAGATGCGCATTGAAATTACTATCTGCATTGGGCAGTCTATAAGACATTCCTAAAATAGCATTACTTTCCCTAATGTTTTCCAGATGAAGCCACATGTCCCCTCACTAATATGGGATTGGATTTACGTTTAAATTCTTGCTGACATAAACAGCAACTCCACCTCCTTTTCTGTTCTGTCTATCCCTCCTAAAATGTGTATCTCTCTATGATATGCTCATCCCCATATTTGTTATTTAGAAAGGTTTCTGTTACTGCTGTAATATCATAATCATGCTCCAATAAATACAACTCCAAGTCACTTATTTTTATTTTTGATACTTTTATCATTAAAGCAAGCTGTTTTTAATATGCTAATCATTTTACTTTTGCATGTAAACTTGGGTTAGAATTTACATTGCTATGCATTTTTATGTTAACACATTTGTTCTTTCATGTACAGTTCTAAACCTGGCCTGTCCTAAACTCCCTACCCCCTCTTAAAATAGTTTAAGAAATCCTCGACTAGCCTGCTCATATGCCTCACCATAACATTTATGCCCCTCTAGCTCAGATGTAAGCTGTCACATTAGAACAGATCCCATCTGTTCTAAAAGAAGTTTCAATGCCCCATAAACCTATAACCTTCTACCCTACACCAAGATTTGAGCCAAGCATTAAGCCTTCTAATTTCCTCAGTCTCACCTGGACTGGCGCATGGTACAGGCAAAACTTCGGAGAAAAATATCTTGTTAGTTCTTTACCTCTGCCTAGCACCTAACTCTTTAAATTTGGATTGCAGAACTGACAGACTAACCTTTATATATGTCATTTTGCTCCAAAATGGAGAATGACCACTGGATCAGTCCCTGCTCTGGACAACAGCCTATCAACCCTTCCAGGGATGTATCTCACATGAGCACTCAGAAGGCAACACATTGTGTGAAACTGTGTCTTTTGAGTAAACCTATGCTTCAGTCCCCCTAATGACTTTGTCCCCAACTATCATTATCTATGTCTTTCTGGGAACAGATTTTTAGGTGGCTTGTTGGGGCTCCTCATGCCTGTCTACCATCTCAGTATCTTCAGTGACATAGTCCAATTCTGCAAGAACCTGAAAGTGACAGCGCGTAACCCTTTATCTTGTGTCTTGTGACCTATATTTACCTTGTTATGAAAGAAGCTACAGATTCAAACATTTTAAGCATTACTCTATTCAGATTATCTGTGAAATTAATACATTTGCCAATTATATCAGGTAGATGCTCATTCATTATTGAATATGCATTGTTTTCAGTGTGGCAATAAGTACCGTATTTACTCATGTACCATGCGCCCTCGTGTAAGACGCGCACCCTAATTTTTACAAAGAAAATTGGGAAAATCATTTTGCCCCATGTACGAACACACGCTAGTGATTGTATAGAAAGCGCTTAGAGGGAGAGCGTAAGAGCGCAAGCGATAGAGAGAAAGCACGATTGCAAGTGAGCAAGAGAGTGCTGAGAGTACTAGTACACTAAGCGCCGAAGGAGAGAGTGAGCACGAGTGCAGGAGCAACCGAGTGAGAGAAAGAAAGAATGCGAGTGCATGAGCAAGCGAAAGAGAGAGAGCTTGAAAGTGTGAGAGCCGAAGTGTAAGAGCAAGCAAGAGAGAGAGAGAGAGTGAGTGAGCGAAGTCCAAGCAGAAGAAGTAAACATTACAGAAAAGCAAAGAAGTAAACATTACAGAATTACATTTCCTCGTGTATGACGCGCACCTGATTTTCTAAAGCTTATTTTTGGGAAAAAATGTTTGTGTGGTACACGCGTACAGAATACGGTATACTGTATGTACCAGGCTTGGGACACTTACTTGGTGTACATTGAGATACATTTAAAAAGTCACATAAATGATCAGAAACTGGAACCTGTAAAACTGATGAAACATTAAAGTCAATACCTTTTGTGAAAATTAGGTCCAGTGTATTTCCACAATTGTTAGAAGCATCCTCCTCATGCTGGATAAAGTCTAAACTAGCAATCAGGACTATCAATTCCATTGCTTTAGAGTCTGAATAGTCATTTACATGCAAGTAAAAATCACCCAGTAAATTACTTTATACAAGGGGTGTTCAATTATAAACAGGAATTTTCATGCTCTGTTCTTATAAATAGTGCAAGGTAGACCTGACTCATTGGACAAACACCCGTATACATGAACTTGTAGTTAGTAGTGCTGCTGTTTCCCCCCTTCCTGTCATTTGTAATCAACATGTCAGAGCAAGAGGTACACAGTAGTGTTCATCCATCCATTATCCAGCCCGCTATTTCCTAACTTCAGGGTCACTGGGGTCTGCCGGAGCCAAACCCAGCATACACAGGGTGCAAGCCAGGAAACAAACCCTGGGCAGGGCACGCGCACACACACACACACACACACACACACACACACACATATATATACACACCAAGCACACATTAGGGACAATTTAGGATCGTCAGTGCACCTAACCTGCATGTCTTTGGACTGTGGGAGGAAACCAGAGCACCTGGAGGAAACCCATAGACACAGGGAGAACATGCAAACTCCACACAGGGAGGACCCCGGAAGCTAACCTGCGTCTCCTAACTGTGAGGCAGCAGCGCTACCCACTGCGCCACCGGGCCACCAACAGTAGTGTTGCGCAGTGAGTTATTATTCAATTTTTGACAAATGAAGGAGTCATTCCATCTCAGATTTATTCAAGACTTAAAAAACAGTTTGGGGATGAGTGTCTCTCTCTGTCTCTCTCTCTCTCTCTCAGTCTAGAGTGTATGATTGGTGCAAGGTCATTCAGAGAGGGACTATCATCTCTTTGGTCCACTTAAGGAGTGTTTAGGGAGGGAAGAAATTCAAGCTGAATGAGGAGATTATTGATGCTGTGCAAGAATGGGTCAACATGCAGTCAAAAGACTTCTACTCTTCTGGGATTAAGAAGCTTCCTGAGCACTGGAACATGTGTATTGCAGTGGCAGAAAACTATATAGAAAAATAGTGTGTAAGTCATTTCATTGTATTCAATAAATAAAACATAGCTCATAAATTCCTGTTTATATTTGAACGCCTCGTAATATTTAATAAGAGTTATCTGCAATAACTCAAAAAACTCAGAAAGGAAATTGGACTTGTGCCTTGGGAGTCTATAAATAGTTGAAAAACATTATGTTGAGTTCAGATAACCATAGCTAAATATTCAAAGGTTGAAAAATCCAAAAGTGGAATTGGTGTAGGTGAACAAGTTAGAAAAGATACTTGCAATTCCAACCTCTATTTTGTTTTGTGTAACAGAAAATAAGAAGCTATAATCTGGATAAGAAGCCTCCCAATAAGATTATCTGAGGCAGTGGAGGAGAGCTAATATTCAGTAAGAAATAGAAAATGTAAACCATTTTGAGAAATAAAATGACTAATATAAAAACTTATACTAAAGAAGTGATTGAATCTTCAATGGTGTAAACCTTGTAACATGCGAGAAGGACATGATGGGTGCAAAAATAAATTTCTTCAAGCTGATTTGAACTACATTTCATACACCTCCCTGTGCTACTGACTTTACAGTGAAAAGCCATAGATGTCATGCAGCTTCTGGGCTGCCATCCCTAAATGGACCTCAAAATTCCACTACTCTTAGTTGTCTTGCTACCTAATAAGCAAAAAACTCCCACTTTTTCTGACTTGTAGCCATGTACTGACAGCTAAAGACCAGGAGGTTTTCTTACCCATAACTAATTCTCTGTATTTTAATGCTGTAAGTAGAGGGTCATTTACCTGATGCTTCTCCACTAGCAGGTAGAGATTAACCTGCCATTAACTAATGCTGTAGAGCAGCTAAAAGAGACTGGAAAAAGTAACAGCAAAATAAAAATCCTACTGAGTAACTCTAATAAGAGTACACTACACTGTTAAAGTAAGTCTTCAGTTTTGATTTAATGCCAACGCTGAGGGTACTTCTCTAATTTTGGGAGGTAGATATTTCCATAAAAAGGTGGCCCATACTAAAAACAATTCATCCTGCTCTGGTTTAATTTATTCAGGAAAATGACCAGCATTTTGAGATTGCACTGTACAGTTTGAATAAAAACATGTATAAGTTATTTTAGGCAAAGAAGGATTAAGCTATTTGAGACAATATAAAAAGATTTTAAAATGGAATTTTACCTTGCCTGGGAGCCAGTTTAGTGATTAAGTGCAGTTTTATGGTCCTATTACTTCTAGTTATGATCTTTGCTGCACTTCTTTGAACTAACTGAAGAGTGGTAAGTGAATAATTTGAACAGCCTGACAATTAAGTAATAAAATAGTACATTCTCCTTGATTAAAATGAAAGCAGTAACTCTTCTATATTTTGCCTATTAAGAAAAGTGCTTATTTTTGCAATATCTTTGCATTTTTGGAATGCAGGACTTAGAAACTATGAACATTTGATGATAAAGGTTAGTTTACTATAATAGATAACATGGACATTTTGTATACTGTAAATGTAACCACACTCTTGGTAGAGAACCAAAGTTCTGTTTTCTTTAAATTTAAAAACTAATCATTTTCACATTGTTTTATCCCATCAATGTTAATTGTTTTGATAATGGCAAAAATTCCCATTCTTAGGAGTCTTGAGGGACACCAAGTGAAACTATGCATGTGAATGAAACTGTACTGTTCATTGGAGTTCCTCAAATTTGGTTCTAGAGGGAAGGATTTTGTTCTAACCCAAATTTTTAATCAGAAGACAAGCATGACTAATAACAGAAATGATTTCATTCTACAGTATGGCTTTAATTGCCAGGTCCTTTATAGATTATAGATTTTCAATTTTCAAGGAAGTCATCCAGGTCCTGCCTTTCGACAGCTCAACAGCCTTGAATCTCTAAGAAGACAAGGAAAAACTCCTAAAAAACTATTGTAGAGAAAATAAATGGAAGAAACGTTGAGAAAGGAAATTCAAAGACCCCTTTCTAAGTAGGCTGGGTGTGCAGTGGGTGTCCAAAAAAGGGGGTAAATACAATATGATACACAGAACACAAATAATCTTCAATACAATATAATAGTGAAACACAATATTAAAAGTACAGAGCAGAACTCAACAGTAGATAATATCACATAAAAGATTTGTATTTATTCAGAGTCCTGGAGACCTCAGCCATCAAGCTGCCTCCCCCTATTGGCCATTCCACAGCTGAGTCAACGCTGGGTCAGCCAATCCAATGAAAGGACCCCTCTACCCGATGATTTCTGCGATCCTCAATCAGAGATGACTTTACCTTAGGTAGGTAATACAACTTGGCTGTAGGGCAGTGGTACCAAGTGCCACATTTGAGTACAGAGAAGAGAAATAGAATAGGTGAGGGTTAATAACAATTATAACTATCATATTACTTATGTTCTAGTGCTAATGACTAACAACAGAGATGCAGTCTGTACAGTTAATCAACAGCTCTAGTCTGTATATGCTAAACTGAAGTATTGAATCTTTAGCCGGGTTTTGAAAGCTGAGACCGAAGGGCCATCTCTTATAGTAAGAGGCAGACCATTTCACAGTTTAGTGGCCCTGTGACTAAAAGCACCACGTCTCACTGTTATTTTAATTAATCTTTGGAATCATAAGCAGACAGGAATGTTGAGATCTTAATATGCGGTCTGGTTTGTAAGTCGTGATAAGTTCAGAGAAGTAAGCAGGACCTGGCCATTTAATCCTTTATATGTTAAAAGGAGGATTTTGAAATCTGCTCTGAATGTAACCAGGAGCCAGTGTAAGGATTTAAGAACTGGAGTTATGTGTTCATATTTTCTTGTTCTTGTAATAATTTTTGCAACAGCATTTTGGATTAATTGGAAGCTGTATAAAGAACAGTTTGAGTATCCAGTCAATATCGCATTGCAGTAGTCAATCCTACAAGAAATAAATGCATGAATTAATTTCTCAGAATCCCACTTATTTAGAAAAATGCCATAATTTCTCAACATTTCTAAGATGGAAGAAACATGATTTAGACAATTTTGTCACGTGTGCTTTAAATGACATGCTATAGTCAAAGATAACTCCTAGATTGCGGGCTGATTCAGTAAAATTAATGGTGATTTCAACTGAGTTAAATGATAACAAAATACTGTTGTGATCATCATCATTCCCTCCAATAATTAACTTCTTTGTTTTATCTGTGTTTAAAGACAAGTAGTTCTCACCCATCAACTCCTTTAATTCCCTAACACAACTAATTAAAGACAACATTGGAGAAATTTAATTTGGTATAAAAGAAAGGTATAACTAGGTGCCAGTTGTACTGTATATGAGTGAAAATTAACATTATGCTTCCTAACGACAGATCCCAGTGGAAGCATGTAAAGTGAAAGGTCCCAGTACTGAGCCCTGTTGGACGCAATATCTCACTTCTGCGTATAATGATAGAGTACTTGTCAGGACATTTCTGTACGTACTGGAATCGATTTGATAAACAAGATGTGTAAGGAGTGACTGAAGCTGATTGGTGACTACTTTTTCAAGTGTTTTAGTGAGAAATGGTAATTTGAAATGGGCCTATAGTTATTAAGTATATGTGGGTTTAGGTCTGACTTTTTAAGTAATGATTTTATGACTGACACTTTTAGTGTATCAGGTACTGTGCCATGTAGTAATGAACTATTAATAATGTTAAGAAAAGGCTCTGCAAGAACATCCATTGCACGTTTTACTAATTTTGTTGGCACTGTATCTAGGGAAGAAGTAGTAGGCTTCATTTTAGACTTCCTGGGGCCTCATGTATAACGGCGTGCGTAGAACTCGCACTATAACATGGCATAAGCACAAAAGCCGAAATATGCTTACGCACAGAAAAATCCAGATGCAGGAATCTGCGTCTCAACTTCCACGTTCTTCCGCTATATAAATCCCGATCAGAGTGAAAACTAACGCTCGTGCACGCGCTTTATGTAATGGCCCAACTCCTCCCAGAATTACGCCTCTTTGAATATGCAAATCAATATAAATCACCCTTAAGCTCAGCCTTCTGTGAAAAGACAATGGGAAAAGCACGGGGGAAAATATAACGATTTCAGCGAATACCAAGTGGAGGCCAAGGAAAAATATACTATTTGTTTAATTAAACGTGGTATAATCAACAAAAGGAAGTTGATCGAGTGACATAGCGTGTTGGAGAAACTTGAAAGCTCAGATATCAGTCGCCGTGAAAAGGCGAAGTCGTAGCCTACCGTCTGAGTTCATATGAAAGCTTTTAGGGTACAGAGAAAGAAAAGCCACAGTGGGGAAAAAAAGCACGAAATGTCAACTTCAATCTCGAAATTTCCACTTTAATCACGTAGTTTATTTTGTCATTAAAGTAGAACATCATAAACGCGTCATCTTAAAATCATTTACTTAACCAGTTTCTCAAATCACATCGTAATTAAAGTAGCACGTTAAATGCTTGTTTTGTATTTGATCTTCTATGTGATCTATGTGTGTGAATCACTACTTGCTTCTTAAACCGGCTCTCTTCCTCCGACTGTACACATAATCCATTACATTCGTGATATTACAGCTCTCTGAATAACTAAAATACTGAGATGTATACGTAATATCATTAAGAGATAAAGCACGTTATTAAACATGGGTTTTACAGCAGCATTGTGCACACCATCGATGAAATTATTTATTGCAGCAGTATCAGGGGCGCTCTAGGTTTGTGGTGGCACTGGGCAGAAAAAGAATCTGTGGCTCCTTCGCCCGCCAATGTCAGTGAGGTAGCTTATGCACGGCGGATGGCCACGTCCGCTGCAGACACTAGCCGCCTCGTGCTCATGACACAAGCATTTAACTTTTGTCGAAATTTGCCGCTGCATTTTTAGCTGTGTCGTTATTTTCTCTTTCTGTTTTATATTCAATATGTATTGGCGTGGCCCATGCAGTTCTTGCTTTTCTTTCTCCAAGTAACCGATTGCCACACAATCAGCTCTGTAATAGATGTTAAGCCATCTGTAAACTTAGAGCACTGATTCTTTAAAAGTTTAAGGAACATTGAAATATCTTCGTAGTACATGTTTAATTATTCTATCCTTCACGCCAGTCCCAGTGAAGAATATAGATTATTTAAATGAAGTTAAAGTTTTACCTGTATAATATAATAAACATATTTTGCTGCATTTCATCTTAAAAGTGATATTGTCATCATATGTAAATATGCACTTTATAAAGTGGCTCAGGTTGTGCAATATTATAACTCCAGTAGTGCAAGTTTACAATGAAGTAATTGTACTTATAAGTACAAACAGTTCTACAAGGAGCAGTGATTGAGTGCGCTTTATAGTTCTTGGGATGAAACTGTTTCTGAACCGCGAGGTCCGTACAGGAAAGGCTTTAAAACGTTTTGCCGTGGCTGAGGTAGCATGTGCCTGATGCTGTATACCGATAATTCTCTTTCCGAACAGCTGCTGCTGTGATTCACACTCAGATACAGTGATATAAATACTCCGAGTGCTGCAGTGAGAGTAATATGGAAAAAGATGATCCGCTGTGGCAACTCCTAACGGGAGCAGCTGAAAGAAGAAGGTGCAGTGAGAGTAACAACGCTAAAGCAGTTATGGTATTTGGAATACTATGGCTATTCCCTGGACCATTATATTGTTACAAGTTAATTACAATCAGATGCGTTACACTAATAAACAATATGCGGTTAGTTTCAGTGTATTTATAAAGCCGCGTCAGGAAAATAATGAGTAACCACACAGGAACAGTAGCACTGCTTTGACGCTGGGTGCCGCCAGTCTGCAAAACAGAGCGAGAACTTGCGTACGACAAGGTATGAGGTACCGTGGAAAAGTGCATGGCTTTACGCCAAGTGTAGGTTTTATACATCGCGATTTGAACGTGGAAAAGTTCTTACGCTTAACATTTCTGTGCGCACCGCTTATACATGAGGCCCCTGGTCTGTTACAGGATTAAAATTTCAAAAGAATGCAATCTGAGGCTGAGATCTGGGATCTTATATTTTAAATTTTATCATTAAAGAAGTTAATAAAGTCTGCTGTTAATTGTTGTTTGTATTTTGCACTGTAGATTTGAATTCCCAAGGATTTTTATTATTGCTATTATTTTAGAATAGTAGTCTGAGCGAGCTTTAGAGAGCTTTTTTATATTTTTTAACACTCTCTGTCCATGTAATTTGAAATACCTGCAGCTTTGTTGTTCTCCATCTGTGCTATATTTTTCGACACTTCAATTTAAGAGCTTGTGTTTTTTCATTAAACCAGGGAGAGTTTCTATGTGCTTTGATCACTTTTGTTTTAAGGGGAGTCACTGCGTCCAGAGCATCTCTCAAGGTCACATTATAATGTGATGTTAGCTGATCTAAATTGTTTTCCATGTTTACATTTGATGTTAACTGATCTAAATGGTTTTCCACAATCACACTTGACTTACTCAAAGTATCTATAAATTTTGAATGTCGCAATGTCTTTGTTTTAATCTGTGAATGTATTGGTAAGGGCAGAACCAAATTAAACGTAATTAAGTAGTGATCGGAAATAACTTCATTTAATGGAGTATTATTTCAATTTTGAATTTCAACTTTTGTAAGTTGGCACAGTGGCGCAGTGGTAGCACTGTTGCCTTGCACTACGGAGACTTGGGTTTGCTTCCCGGGTCCTTCCTGTGTGGAGTTTGCATGTTCTCCCTATGTCTGCGTGGGTTTCTTCCGGTGCTCCGTTTCCTCCCACAGTCCAAAAACATGCAGGTTAGGTGGATTGGCGATCCTAAATGTCCCTAGTGTGTACTTGGTGTGTGTGTGCCCTGCGGTGGGCTGGCACCCTGCTCAGGGTTTGTTTCCTGCCTTGCACCCTGTGTTGGCTGGGATTGGCTCCAGCAGACCCCTGTGACCCTGTACTTAGGATATAGCGGGTTGGATAATGGATGGATGGATGGAACTTTGTAAGTTATAATTAACTCTAATGTATGCTTATGGTATTGAGTTGGACCTTTGAGAATCTGACAAAATCCTACTGAATTTAACAAATAAGTAAAACAATTGCTAAAAATGTCAGTTTCTACATCAATGTGTACATTAACATCCCCATCAACACTACATAATTTATAGCCAAATCAGATAAAAGGTTGCCAAATTTAGTCATGAAAAATGAATATGGCTCTGGTGGTCTGTAGACTAGTACTATAATTGTGTTGGAATCTTTTTTCATATTTAAAATGAATGCCTCAAAGGATGTGAAATCACCTCAGTTTTTAGAAGTGATTTGCATTTTGTCACAATGAATTATTCCAAGGCCTCCTCTTCGACCAGTATGTTTAGATTTATGATTTCTTAAATGGTGACGTGCTGTATCCTTTGTCACTTTCACTTCATTGTTAATTGGCAGCTACTTAAAAAAACAACATTGATGCATGAAAATGTTGCTTAAGTAAAATTGTCATCAGCAGTGATAACTTGCTTCTAGTTAAGCAATTTATTTGTAACAAAAAGCTGCAGCCATAATGACCCTCCATTGCCAAATTTGGCAATACTTATACACTTCTACATATGCTGAAAATAAATGAAAAGTACACAGTAAATGATTCAAGTACAATCCCTGATGTTGAAAGAAATTTTCAAGCCTTTAGAAAGGGTAATAAAAAGTTATTAGCAGCCGTATGACTTCTAATGACTTTGAGAGAAGAAGAACAGTCACCTTGGATGGGGTAAAGGAAAGATTTCCGGGAGCAGCTCATGCACCCACACAATAGATGGCAGTATTCCTCAAGGCTGGACTACTTTAGGACACCCACAGGGTGGGATGGGTGTTGGAGTCCGGAGACGTAGCCCGGGCACGACCTTTGGTGACCACCAGAGGGTGCTGCCAGGGGAACTGCCCTGGTTCGTGTGCAACCCAGAAGTACTTCAGAGGACTGACAAAGGAAGCTGGTAGTAGATCCTGGGTCATCTTAAAAGAGAATGTGCTGTCTCACTTAGGAATAACCATAGTTGGGAGGCAGTGGGAAACACTTTTGGAGGAAGGAAGGAGGAAAAAATTGGTTTTATTCTGACTGATCTTTGAATTAGCGGTTGTTAATATGACTGTAAAATGACTGGCCAGACACTGCGCCAGCAAATAAACTCACATAGATTTCATATAAATCAGAACAGTGTTGATCTTCCGTGGCAGCACTCTTTAACAGTAATGGCCACAGCATAAAGAATCTGAGGGTCACTGTGCTTATGGGTAATTTCAAGACCCAACAGGAGCGGAGAGAATGGGAATACAACCTTATGCTTAAATTGAATACTCTGCAAAATGGTCTGAATAGAGACAAGAGTTTTATGACCAGATATGTGGACTAACAGACTGATTGACCAGCTGACTACATCAGAGGCCTATCTTATAGACAATGCACTTCAAAAAACCTTACAGGACTTTCTCTAGTGATGGTTATCTTATCTCTACGTTTTATTAGCTCATTGTTGTCTTCTTGCAGGTGGTATGGTTGCGCAGTGGTAGCGCTGATGCCTCGCAGTTAGGAGACCCGGGTTCGCTTCCTGGGTCCTCCCTGCGTGGAGTTTGCATGTTCTCCCCATGTCTGTGTTGGTTTCCTCCCAAAAACATGCAGGTTAGGTGGATTGGCAATTCTAAATTGTCCCTAGTGGGTGTGTGTATCCTGTGGTGGGTTGGTGCCCCGCACTGGATTGGTTCCTGCCTTGTGCCCTGTGTTGGCTGGGATTGGCTCCAGCAGACCCCTGTGTTTGGATTCAATGGGTTGGAAAATGGATGGATGGATGTTCTCTTCTTTCAGGGTTAATTCACGTAAGGATTATTAATTTTGCTAACATCACTGTCCTATGACCGGGAGTCTTAACTAAACATATTTTCTGTCTACTTTCCTCTCAATTTTCATCTTCTGATTGGATTTTTTGTGAACCTCCACCTTTGTTGTATTCATCTCCTGACTTCTTCACCTGAACGCTGGTGTTCACCTGTATCAGTGAGTTGAATGCCCCTCGGTGACGCAAACGCACCTGCCGCCGCGGGAAAAGAGCCGGAATTGCTGTTAAACAACGCTGACTGAAGTCCCAGAGTTTTGTTTCCCGATGCCTGCGAGTTGTCTATGACCCATCTTCTCCTGCTCAGGAATCCATCACTGATTCATGGGCGCTGGACACTGGATTTAATTTGTCCATTTCAAGACAGCATCACTTTTCCTCGGTGTGCAATCGGACAGTAAACGCTGCTAATCTTTGCACACTCACCCGTGCTCATCCTGTAACTAGCTCTTTTACTTTTATCAAGGCTGCTCTCCCGAATGTGAGATCAGTGTCTAATAAAAGTTTTATTCAGCAAGACTTTATTACATCAAAAAATCTGGATTTCTTCATCACTGAGACTTGGATTTTAAATGGTGACTCCTCATGTTTTATTGACTAAGTTCCATCAGGTTATTCATTTTTAAACTCTCCTCGTTTGACTCATCATGGTGGGGGTCATTTGGTTTGGTGGGCATTGCCACTGTTTTTAAAAGTATGTTCTTGTGTCAGAGCCTTACAAGGGGTCAGTTTAGCAGCTTTGAACTTCAACTTTTCAAGTGTGCAGCTCCCTTCTTTGTTGTTTGCCATGGTTTATAGACCTCCTGTAATTAATGATACTTTCATTTCTGAATTCTCTGATCTCCTGGCTGATATTACCCTCTCCCATGACAAAATATTTATTGTTGGTGATTTCAACATTCACGTTTGTTGTCACGAAACCTTTGGTCAAAGACTTTTTATCACTATTGGACTCATTTGATTTTATACAGGATATTAATAAGCCAACTCACTCTCTCAGTCACACCCTTGATCTTGTTCTTACTCATGATATTTCAGTGAAGAGTATTGATTTATGTGATGTTTCTTTCACTGATCACTTTTCTGTAATGATGGATCTGCATATTACTGTTGATCACTCGACTAATTCTTACATTATATCTGATTTTACAAACATTTCTCTAGTCTTTATATGCATGACCAAAATAATGATATTGATGACTCTGTTGTAAAATTTAATTCCTCCTGTGAAACGGTTTTAGACGCGAATTGCTCCATCCAAGATTCGCAGTAATAAGGTAAGACCTGCTCCCTGGCTAAATGAAACTACGCGATCACTGCGCCGCACCTGTCGAACTGCTGAACGGCGTTGGAAAAAAGATGGACTGACTATCTCTAAACAGATTTTCAGGACTTCTCTGTTCAATTTCCAGTCTGGAGAAATCGAAACATGAGTTCTTTGCTGATTTAGTATCATTTAGTATCATTTAGTATTAATGCGGCCATTTACCCTCATTCTATGATGGGATTAAATAGCACTGTTTATTCATATGAGCAGTTTCTATCATTCTTTGTCAGCAAAATGGATACTATTCGCTGTGGCATTGTTCAAACTGAATATAAATTTCCAACTGTTAATTATGACATTGTTCTAGATTCCTTTGAT
The DNA here is from genome assembly GCF_016835505.1 of Polypterus senegalus. NCBI lineage: Eukaryota > Metazoa > Chordata > Cladistia > Polypteriformes > Polypteridae > Polypterus > Polypterus senegalus. The sequence continues at coordinate 29,376 of NW_024381466.1, forward strand.
CAAGTCTCACTTTCAATGCTAAAAAGAACTATTGACACCCTTAAACCAGCTTCCAGCCCCTCGATACTGTACCACCACGCCTCTTAGTAGAAGCCTTTGATCTGTTGGGCCCATCTTTACTAGAGATTATAAATGATTCTATTAGTTTGGGGGTTGTGCCCTCATTTTTTAAACATGCTACAGTCCGTCCCCATCTAAAAAAAGCAGGATTAGATCCTGGAGTTTTAACCAACTTTCGTCCAATTTCCCAGCTGCCATTTCTGGCTAAAATTCTAGAAAAAATTATTTATAATCAATTGGTCAATCACCTTAACTCCAATAATTTATTTGAGATCTACCAATCTGGTTTTAGGCGTTATCATGGTGTTGAAATGGCACTCCTGAAAGTGTTCAATGACATCTCTGTTATTACTGACTCAGGTGATGCGGCAGTCCTTGTCCTCCTTGACCTGTCCTGCTGCCTTTGACACCATTGACCATGAAATATTGCTGATGCGGCTCGAACATCTTGTTGGGATTATAGGGGTTGCTCTTAACTGGTTCAGGTCATATTTAACTGGTAGACACTTTTCAGTGACTTTAAATTCCTCTTTTTCATCTACTGCTCCTCTTAAATATGGTGTTCCTCAGAGATCCATTTTGGGTCCTATTTTATTCTCTATATACCTTCACCCTATTGGAGCGATTTTTTAGGAAATTTAACATTTCTTTTCACTGCTATGCTGATGATACTCAGGTTTATATTCCCGTCTGCAACTCTGCAACAAATCAACTCCACAACTGTCTGTCTGAACTAAGATCCTGGATGGCTAATAATTTTCTTGATCTAAATCAAAATAAAACGGAGGTGCTTATAGTGGGTCCACCAGCTAAAACCCAAATTGGTCTTGGGCTTCTCGGCTCTTTCTCTGTCTTTTCCAAACCTCAAGTCCACAATCTTGGTGTTACCTTTGATAGTAACCTCTCTTTTGAGAAACAAGTAAATTCTGTAGTCAAGAGTTGCTTTTTCCAACTTCATCTATTAGGTAAGATCAAGCCTTTTTTATCTTCTAAAGATCTTGAGTAAGCTACTCATGCTTTTATTTTTTCTCGCCTTGATTATTGCAATTCACTGTATTCTGGGATTAGCAAATCTCTGATACACAGGTTACAGTTTGTCCAAAATGCTGCCCGCTTTCTGGTTGAGGCAAGGAAGTATGACTCTGTTTCTCCTATTTTAGCTTCTTTACACTGGCTGCCTGGCAAATTTTTGAATTGATTTTAAAATCTTGCTGCTAGTTTTAAATCTTTACATGGGCTCACTCCTGCCTATTTATCTGAATTGTGTGTTTTACACCAGCCATCCAGAGTGCTTAGATCTTCTGGTCAGTTGTCTCTTGTTGTCCCTCGTACCAAATGTAAAACCAAGAGGGACAGGGCCTTGGCGGCTGCTGCCCCTCGTCTGTGGAACTCTCTACCTCATCATATTAAGGAGTCATCTACAATTGAACTGTTCAAAACAAGATTAAAAACTCACTTTTTTTCACTTGCATTCAGTGACCTTCAGTAATACTAATGGTTTCCTCTTTGTAATTATATATTATTTCTATTGTCACGCTTGAGTCACAGATTTGCACAGAGACACGGGAGGTCGTAGAAACAAGAAGGATTTTTATTCAAACACTGCAAACACATGAGCTTAAACGTGCTCCATGACAAGTCAGAGATGACAGTTCCGCTAGGAGCAGAGAGAGATAAAAGCAAACAATCAATTCCAAAACTGACAGGCTGCAAGGCTTATAAGTCGGCGGAGTACTTCGCGAGGCTTGTATTACGCGTTATAGTGCAAGGATAAGGAGCAATGTGAGGGTAGTCAGTGTTTCAGGGTTTGTGGTTTTCCCAGGGTGTCTGTATCTATTTGGGGTGCGATCAGCCCTCCAGCTCACACCCTCCCCCTCAGCTTTATTCACATTCCTGTGAATCAAGCGACTCTCTGTACCAAGTTCATGTAGTCGGGATAATACGTCTGCGTTGACGTGTTCAGAACCTGGTCGGTGCTTTACTGTGAAACTGTAAGGTTGTAAACCCAGAAACCATCTCATTAGACGAGAGTTTGTATCTTTCTGTCGGTACAACCACTGAAGTGGAGCATGATCAGTTACCAAAGTGAAGTTTCGTCCCCACAAGTAATAGCGAAGCTTCCACAGCCCACCTAATTGCCAAGCATTCTTTCTCAATTGTAGAATAATTGCGTTCCCTAGGAAGTAATTTCCTACTCAAATATGTGATTGGATGTTCTTCTCCATCAAAAATTTGTGACAGGACTGCCCACACCAAATGCACTTGCGTCTGTTTGCAAGATAAAATCTTTTGTGAAATCCGGGTTCCTTAGAACTGGGTAAGAAGACAATGCTTTTTTTAAATCGTTGAAAGAACGTTCGCAATTTTCTGTCCACGAGATAGGTCGGTTTTTCTGCCTCTAGTAAGTTCTGTAAGAGGAGCAGCTCTATGTGCAAAATTTGGAATGAATTTTCTGTAGTAACCAGCAGCCCCAGAAAGCGCACTTGTTTCTGTGTCTCAGGTCTCGGGTAAACAAGCATTTCTTCTATTTTCCTTAATTGTGGCCTAAGTAAACCCTTGCCCATAGAATAGCCTAAGTAATGAGTCTCGGACATGCCTAGTTTACATTTCTTAGGGTTAGCAGTAAGGCCAGCCTGTCTCAAGCTTTCAAGAACGGCTTGAAGCCGCTCTAAGTGTGTTTTCCAATCATTGCTAAAAATCACGACATCGTCAAGGTATGCCCCGGAATATTCAGAATGAGGACGTAGGATCTGATCCATCATACGCTGAAAAGTTAGAGGTGCCCCGTGAAGACCAAGCGGGAGTCTTGTAAATTCATAGAGTCCGTCAGAGTCGCAAATGCCGTTTTCTCACAACTGCTAGCCTCTAAAGGCACCTGCCAATAGCCTTTGTGAGATCTAGCGTGGAGATATAGCTCGCCTGACCCAGTTTTTCCAACAGTTCATCGACACGGGGCATGGGATAAGCATCGAATTTAGAGACCTTATTCAAGTGTCTGAAATCGATACAGAACCGAACCGAACCGTCTTGCTTTGGGACTAATATGACTGGGATGAACCAGTCACTTCTACTTTCACACCCAGTGTCAGTATCTTTTTTACCTCTTCGCGCACAATATTTCGCGCTTCCGGTATCCGGCGGCGCATCTGTCTGCGAACATCAGGTGCAGTGGTAATTTTATGTTTTGTAATGTTAGTCTTGCCTGGTAAATCTGAAAAGACATCAGTGTTCCGTTCTATCAAAGATAACAGTTCTGTCTTTTGCGTGTCAGTAAGATCGTTACCAATGGTAACATCGGTCTGAGAAACAGCAGCCAAGGAAGTGTTAACCTCTTGTCGGTCGTGCCATTCCTTCAAGAGGTTAATGTGTAAAATCTGGAATGGTTTGCGCCGGCCTGGTATTCTAACCTTGTAATTTACCGGACTCAAACACTCCTCAATAATGGCGGGGCCCTGCCATTTAGCTAAGAATTTGTGTGGATCCGAGGGAACCAGTACCAAAACACGATCGCCAGGTTTGAACTCACGGAGCTTGCTGCCTATCGTAAAGACGCTTCTGAGTTTCCTGTTCTCGTTGTTGGTGTTCCACAGCAATAGAGGAAAGCATAGAAATTCTGTCTTGCAACGAAATTAGTCGATCTGCAAAGCTTGGACCTTGCTGCTCTCTCGTTTCCTATCCATTCCTCCATTACCACATCCAGGATGCCCGCGCCGCCTGCCGAATAACAACTCGAAGGGACTCAAGCCAGTGGACGCCTGTGGTGATTCTCACACCGTGTACAAAACAAAAGGTAGGACAGTATTCCATGTTGTGGGATCATTATGAGCAACTCGCCTGATCATCTGTTTCAATGTTTTGTTAAATCGCTCGGTTAAACCATTCGTTTGAGGATGGTAAACAGTAGTACTCAATTTCTTAATAGCAAAGCTGTCACACAATTGTTTCATCAGCGAGAAGTGAAAGGTGTGCCTTGATCAGTTAAGATTTCTCTAGGGATACCAATACGAGTAAAAGTTTCACATAGTGCTTTGGCTACAGCCGAAGAGTTGGCCTTTTCAGCGCAATCATTTCTGGATATCGGTCGCATAATCAACCAACACCAGCAAATATTGGTACCCATCCTTAGTCTTAGGTAATGGTCCCACAATATCTAATCCCACATGCTGAAAGGGAACTTCCAATATGGGCATAGGACAAAGGGAGCCGAGGAGGCTTATAAGCAGAGAGATCTGGCAGTCTGGACATGAAGTACAAAATCGTTCAACATCTTTTCCCATATTAAGCCAATAAAATCGTTTTGATAACCGGTCTCTAGTTTTGTCGGCACCAGGTGCCCCAAGATGTGTGAATGTGCCAGATGCAAAACAGTTTCCCTATGTGCTTCAGGTACCACCAGTTGTTCAATAAATTCCCCCTCCAAATGATCTGAGATCACTCTGAAAAGGCAACCGTCCTTTTCTATAAAGTGTGGGGTTTTCACACCCCCGGAATTAAGCTCTTGGTAATAAGAGTATTAATCAGTTTCGGAAAAAGGGCATTTCTCCATCCTATGAGTAATGGCCAAGAGCACGAGTCTGAAACGGCAGACCAAACCTTAAAGTGGCGACCCCTATAAGTTAAAGGAAGAAGTAAAGTCTGATAATCTTTAACATCACCATGTACACAGCGTATTTTTACAGTCTCACAGTCTCTAAGGCATTGTTCATTAAGACAGTCTCGTCTCACAATACAAAGGTCACTTCCCGAGTCTAACAATGCTGAGATTTCTCTGCCCCCAATTTCACGGGATCAACAAGCCATCTTTTCCATCCGGATATGTAATAGTTGAGCAACAAATCTCGGCCAGTCCAATCTCCATTGAATGAGCTGGAGACAAGCGACATTCTCTTGCCAAATGGCCGAGTTGATCACACCGGAAACATCTACAGTCGGCTCTGTTTCCGAAATATCCTCTGCGACGTCCACATCGACGTGCTCTGTAGTGTCCACGGTTTTCTCGGCCCACTGTTGCCGCTGTCTCCCCAGAAACGGGCGCCTCATCTACGACTGGATTTCGGGGTCCTACCTGACCCCATTAGATTTTTAGGTCCTGCAGCTTGTCGATCGAAGCGACGAGAATGTCCTGGACGTCCGTTCACAGGTTGCAAAGCAGCACGAAATCCACCGCTCTTTCTCCAAGCGGACTGTGAACCCTCTAATCGTCTGGACATAATCGTTAATGATTTAATATCATGACGTAGAAATTCATCATGAAGAACTGCAGGTATGCCGGCCAGTAATATATTCACGACAACTGTTTCCATCACGCTTTCCTTCAAACCAGCAGTGCACTTTATGTATCAAATCTTGAATTTGCGCGGATTGGGTCATCCATGTTTAGTTTCCAGTCTTTAAGTGCATAAGATTTAGACCTCTGAAATAAGTCTTCGCGCATCCATCTGTGCAACCACTTCTGGTACCACTTGTCACGCTTGGGACACAGATTTGCACAGAGACACAGGAGGTCGTAGAAACAAGAAGGATTTTTATTCAAACACTGCAAACACATGAGCTGAAACGTGCTCCATGACAAGTCAGAGATGACAGTTCCACTAGGAGCAGAAAGAGATAAAAGCAAACAATCAATTCCAAAACTGACAGGTGCTGCGCAAGGCTTATAAGTCGGTGGAGTACCGCCGAGGCTTGTATTACGCGTTATAGTGCAAGGATAAGGAGCAATGTGAGGGTGGTAGTCAGTGTTTCAGGGTTTGTGGTTTTCCCAGGGGCGTCTGTATCTATTTTGGGATGCGATCAGCCCTCCAGCTCACACTATTTATTATCTATCTTATTTTATGTTCATATATTTTATTACTATTTATGTTTTATTGTTTATTGTTTTGTTTTTTTCTTTTATTCTATTATTGTAAAGCACTTTGGCTGCAGCATTACTATGTTGTTTTAAATGTGCTATATATATAAATTGACACTGACATTGACATTTAAACAAAAGGTTGTTAAGATGAAAAAAATCACTTTGCTGTCCCAATATTTTTCAGGTTCTTTGTTACACCTTGCCCGATGAAAGGGTTTTAGCTTCCTCGAAAGCTTGCATTTGTAATCTATTTAGTTAGCTAATAAACGGTGTCATTTCACCCTACTTTCTCCTGTAAAATGCTGTCAATTGCAAGATATGTTCCCTTGTAATGCCCAAATGATTTCGATGTATGGAGGTTCGCATGTGCTTGTAAAAGAAAAATAATAAAAAGGAGACTACAAGAAGATGGTTGAGAATTTTCAGAGAGTGTTGAGTTATTTTTCTTCCATCAGTATACTATTCAAGCATACATTGTCAATAATTTTCTTGCCATTGCATTGACATTTAGTCTACACGTCAACAGGTTATGGGCTCAGCACACGCGTGGAGTTAATCAGCAAGTAATTTCAAGTAAACAGCATGGTGGGTACTGTGGACACACAGGCTGCTGGAATCAAGAAGAGAGAACAGGGTAACTGACGGATTAGTATTCAACAGAGATGAGAAAAAACTATGAAATGTTGGAAACAAAATAATTGGGCCACATGCAGTTATAAGAGCTGAAACAGATGATACTGCATGAGCAAAGCGAAGATGAAGACAGAGAGGAAGATGTTGAAAGAAATGGTGAGCCCTATGCTGAATTAATACAGTTTCTGGACGATAAGAGCCTCACCCTCGTTATGTGAGAAGCTGCAGATAACGGCAGAAAAGTGTTAAAAAAGTGTTAAAAATCTGAAGAGACTATTACACAAGTAAAGGCAAGCCATAAATAATTAGTTTGTATACTGAGTTGACCTCATTAGAGAAGATACATTGAGAATGCATGACTGATTATATAATATGAGCATAGAACGCCATTACAGTGCTAAGAAGTGTGGGGGAAACATTAAGTGACGGTCTCCTGATGGCAATGATTTTGAACGGGCTCCAGAAATGTTTATGCCTTTTACTGTGCATGTGACACATAGTGATGAAGCTATGACCTTTGCAAACTTTAAAGTAAAATTGAGAAATTATGAAATATAGTGGTGTGCATTAGATGATCACGTGATGACAGTACAGGTACAAGAAAAGAACAGTGCTCCAGTGCAAATCTGTGTGGCTATTATGTGCTACGATTGTGGTCAGGAAGGTCATGTAGCCACAGCATGTGCGAACAAGCATTCTGGACAGACCCAGTGGTGCAGATGGTGCAAAGGTAAGACACACAGAGATGCAACATGCCAAAAAGAGATGGCAAGACAAAGACAATGAAAAGCAAAAAGTTAAGGAGGACAATGAACACACTTATGCTTTCAAGACAAGTGAAAACCTTAGCCAACCAAGGTTGAAGCCTCAGGGCTTAATGGTCAACACAGGAGCAACATCACAGATCATTACAGACATCCAAAGGTTTAAGACATTTGATGACAAGTTCCAGCCAGAGAGGCACACCATGGAGTTAGCTGATGGAACCAGAACCAGAGTAATTGTGCAATGGAGAGGAGATGTGGAGGTGGAGCTGATTGACTGCAGAGGACAACAGTGTACAGAGACACTCAGAGGCATGCTATACATTCCCTTGTACCTGTAGGACATTTTCTCAGTGAAAGGAGCCAGAGATATAATTCAGCTCAAAGATGGTAATTCATTTGACATCAAAGAGTATAACAGAACACAGTATGTGATGAAAACAATGGCAAATGTAAGAGTTATCAGGATGTGCAGACATGGCATGAAATTCTTGGCCATTGTTATTATGATGACATCACATGTTGATGGGTTAAAAATCAAGGGTAAAGTTCATAAGACCAATCTTTCCTGTGAAGTGTGAATTCAGGGAAAATTTACCAGGAGTAGAAACAGATGCCCTGATAAAAGAGCCAAAGAAGTACTTGAATTAGTACAGTGTAACATTTATCTGTTTTTTGAAGGATAAAAGTGGCATCGTAGTAGCTTTGCTGACAGTGCCCCTTACAGGAAAATCAAATGTATGCTGTTAGATAATGGTACAGAATTTATATGTGAAACCTTCTGAGAGTTCTGCACCATACTCACCTCACTAGAATGGTACTACGGAACGACAGTGGAGAACACTATTTGACATGGCCAGGTGCATGCACATTGAGAGTAATATTCCAAAGAGCTATGGATGTATGCAATACAAACAGCAGCAATAATCCATAACAGGTGGTACTGCACCAAACAGACACCATATTTTCTGTTAACAGGGAAAAAGCCTAATGTTTCTAGGATGCAGAAGTTTGGGTCAGTGTACTATGCATATAAACAAGACAAAATGAAGTTATACAGTGGTGTGAGAAAGGTATGTTTGTTGATTATGACAAATATAGCCCAGACTACATAGTCTACTATCCAGATACTGGCAGGGTCCTAAAGCACAGACTAGTGAAATTTATTGAGAAGAGTATTACAGAGTAGAGCACACAGATCAACCAGTAACAGATTGATGACAGTCATGATTATGCCCTGAGGAGGGGTAACACTAGCCAGATTAGCCGAATTATTGGTAGTTCTGACATTACTGATGAAAAACCAGTACAGGTTAATTGAAATCAAACTGGAGCAGGTAACCAGGACAATTCACAAGCCAATCCTGGTACACGCTATCCCAGCAGAGAGCACAGGAAGCCAGCGTACTTGAATGATTATGTATTTGATATAGATAACAACGACCAAACAATAGTTAATATTAATTATTGTTACAGTATTATGAGTAATGTACCAGAAACATTTGCAGAAGCTGTGAATTCCAATCAATCCAGCAAGTGGAAGAATGCAATGAAGGAAGAAATTGAGTCATTGAAAGACTTTCACGTTAACCACCATTCCTATGGGTAAAAATGCAGTGGTGGGTCGATGGGTGTATGCTATTAAGAACAACCTTGATGATTCTGAGACATACAATGCGAGGTATGTAACTAAAGAATACACTCAGGTGGCAGGAGCAGATTGTAATGAGACTTTTTCTCCAACCGCAAATATGACAAGCATAACATTGATTCAAATAACTGCACAAAATGGTATGTTGTTACACCAGATGTATGTAAAAACTGCATACTTGCATGCACCGATAGACTGTAAAGTGTATGGAACAGCCAGAAGGATTTGAGGTTGATTCTGAGAAAGAAGAATAATTGGTATACAAATTGGAGAAGTCATTGTTTGGGTTAAAACAGTCAGGCAAGAGTTGGTACAAAATGTCACGTGATCACTTGTGTAAAAATTGATTCATACAAAATATGCTGACTATTGTGTGTATACCAAAGAAACTGGATATGACAAAGTAACAATTATTATTTGGGTGGATAATTTGATAGTAGCTGCAAGTGATGAAGAGGTAATGCAAAATGTAAAAGAAATGCAAACAAAGAAGTTTAGAATGGAAGACTTGGGAAAACTGAAGCATTTCTTAGGAATAAACTTTGAACAAGGAGATGATTTTGTAAAAATAGACCAAAAAGGGTATATTAAGAACATTTTGGAAAGGTTTGACTTGACAGAATGTAAAACAAGAGCAACACCACGTGAGCAGAAGTTAGATTACAACCAGGAGTATGATAAGTCAGTCGATCCCAGAAAATTTAAAGAACTGTTTGGCAGTTTGATCTACAGTATGTAATGACATATACTAGACCAGACTTAAGTTTTGTCGTCAGTAAACTGTCACAGTACTTGTGCTTGTGCAATATCTTAGTGCAAAGGATGTGATGCTGCCAATACAAAGCCCATAATTCAGATGCAGATGGTCTTCTCAGTCCCACGTTCAGGAGTTTGTTTTTCAACTTTTATGGTACAGCAGTGATAAATGCTAAGCTACGGTCATAAACAGGGCTCTGACACAAATGCTTGTATTTTTCAGATGTGCCAGGATGATATTAACTGCAACAAATGTGCATGGTCTATGGACCATTCACCGTTATGATGTATACATTTGAAGTGGTACATACTGTCTTGTATATTCTGTACAATGTGTCCTAGCACCAGTCTTACAAAGCATTTCATCATGATTTGAGTGATGTCTGTAGTCTGTAGTCATTCAGAAAAAAAGTTTTGTTTTCTGAGGAACAGGGATAATTTTTGACTTTTTGAAACAGTCAGGGACCACAGCTTTTCTCAGGGAAGTATTAAAAACATCACTGAAATCATCAGATTTTTACTTGCTACATGTTTTTAAAACACATGATGGAACTCCACAGGATGGTTATTAACTCATTTAAAAATTCTCCTTGCATCATTTACAGAAACTAAGAAGGATGAATCGTGTGGTACTGCAGGCAATCAAATGGTGGTATGCTTATTATCACAAAGCCAATGTCATTGGTTGAGAGAAAATTTTTTCTAATCCTTAAACATCCCTAAGCCCTTCCAAAGTGTGTGTGTGGACGATTACTACTGCTACTGATTCATCCCTATACTGACATTTAGCCTATATTTGCACTTCTTATATGTTTTAATACCGCTGTACTGAAATACATTGCTGCATGCATTCAGTAAATTCCTAATGTCACTGGTGGGCCATGGTTTCTTATTAGAAAAAATTCAGGTTGTCCAGACATTTTTTCGTTAATCCTTTTAGAACTGTTTGCATACTTATGCAGATTTGATGAGGAGTTTCTAAACATGTCTAAACTTACACAACCAAAGTAGTCTTGTAGAGTTTCCTCTTTGTCTTTTGTCCAGCATTGAATTATATTTTCTTGATGGCTCTCCTGATTCACTTTCTGCTTGTAAGATGGAAGCAGGATTACTGACAGGTGATCAGATTGTCTGAGGTAGGGTTCAGTAGCAAGGAAGTGTTTATTCATTTGGGGAAGCAAAGTATGAGTTCTTCTTATGAGGCAGTTGACATGCTCATGCTATTTAGAGTTGACAAAACTTAAATCTGATTTGTTGAAGTCCCCTGAACCAACAAATAATCTTTCTGAATATAAACATTTGTATTCTGAATTAAGTTTATACAGATTGTTCAGTGCATTATTGATATTGGCTTGTGAACAATTGTAAATAGCAAACCCAAAAAAAACTGGTAATTTACCTTGGGAGATAAAGGGGGTGACATTTGGTCATTAAATACTCTATCTTATGTAAACAGTTCTTAGGGTGATTTTAACACTTGTTTACCATGAATTGTACACCAAAAAACACATCCCATTTCCTTTTCTTTCACCTGACAGTTCAGTTACATCCATATGAAACACAGTCTGGCTGTATTGCAATGTCTAGTATTTTAGTGGTTAGCCACATTTCAGAGAACCAGAAAATGTAGCAGGGTCTGATGTCTCTTTGTGTAACCAGTCTTGCCTGAATTTATCTAGCTCATTATCCAGAAACTACACTTTGATAAAGAATTCTGGCAAAGGAGGTTAGTTTGTGTGGTGTTTTGCTCTCATCTAGACACCTCTTCTTCCTCCCATTTCCTAGCACCCTTTGTCTAGTCATACCCAGATGAGTCTTGCCTGTTGCATTGGTTCTATATAACTGATGATGGCAAGTTTTACAGTCTAAAAGCTGTATCCTGAATACTCACTTGGATGTTTATAAGGGTTTGTTATAATAATTAAAAGCAGTGATAATGGTAACAGACTGCACCAAATTCAAAAATAACAAAATTATACTAAAATATACAGAAATCTGAGAAGAAAAAAATGTTACACTCTCGATGCTATTATAAGTATTATGGACCAGGTAAATATTAGATTTTTAAGTTGACTGCTCAGTTTCAGAGTTCTGGTGTTTTGTTTATTTTTGAATAGACAGATAAACTTAGTGATTGTATTATTAAGAATTATTCCTGACGTATTTGTCTGGTTTGATTTTTGTTCTAACTAAAAGTTAAGGGTTGTTAATATTTGTGTATATTAATTTAGATAATATGTTAATTGATTATGTTCTATATTAGATTTTCATTTACTGATTTTATTTGGGCAGATTTTGCATGGACTCAACCATCTGTGTGATTTCTAGGCATACATAGCCTTAATCAAACTGGAAATGCATTCTGAAAAACATGTAATAAGTCACTACTCAGTCAGAGAATGGAGCATTTAGCTGCTCCTCGCAATATTTTTGGTTGTGGTAGATGTTGAAAGAATGAGGACAACATTAAATTGTTTAAATGATACACCTACTAGTAACCCTTTTAAATGAGAGCAAAATTTTGAAATAACTATGACTGCAAAATATTTCTAAAAATATATAAATATATTGCTACAAGAATAAACACACAAGCAAAAACAATTATATCCCAGATTAAACAAAATTCCTCAAATATTTACACAATCTTAGCGTACCACATTATAAATAACCAACAAATGAAAACTGAGTTTAGAGAGTTCTTTTAGAAGGTGGATGATGAGCAAACAAATGCTGGCAATGTAGACTGAATAAATAAGAATGTAGGATGCATACAAAGGCAGCACCATTCGGAAAATAAAACCAGTTTGAACTCGCCATATTGTTCTTTCTAGGCAGGAGCATATGGGATCCTCTGCAGCAGTTGTCTGTGCTGGCTATACAGTTATTCTTGCTGTGTTTAAAGTAAAACAGTGCTTTGAAGTGGCTGCCTCAGCAATTATATTTCCTAAAACCATGCTGACAGTCATTACTAAGTACAGATATATACTCTACTCTGCTTTCAATATAATTGTTTGCCATGCCTTTCTGATTAGTTGCTGTGACTTTTGGCTATTTGAATTATCTAGAAGCATCCTGCTAAAAAAAGTAGCTGATCCAGAGCTGCTTAGTAATTTACAATTGATTATATCAATCTCATTATATTGATACAGAGAGGAAGGCACACACATCCAGTCTTGTTCTTTTAACAATGATAGTTTTGGTTTTCTTTCCTGACTGAAATGCTGCTGCGATACTGCTGTTGAGAGCTAACATGTGACTGTGTCTTTAAATGTGTGAGTAAAGTTTTACTCCAAAGAAGGTGGTCCAAAGGGCAGGTCAGCTCTCTGCCCAACATCAAGGGAGCAGGCAATACCCATTGTGGTGTGTTTGTTGCTAGAAAATATAACAGGGTCTGGAGGAGAGCTGCCTCAGTCTGCAACTTTCTGTCAAGTATGTCCAAATTCCATTGATAATCGTGCAGTTGAGGCGTCAACCCCAATTCAATTCTGGGTGGTAACAGCAGTTCTAATTGTTAATGGCCTTGTCTTCCAAGTAGTTATGAAATTCACCTGAAATGAACTGGGTCCATTATGCGTTATCATGTCTGGCAGGCCCACCAAGCAAAAGGTAATGCAGGCCCCTAATGATGGATTGGGTGCACAGTTGCAGAGGCAGGTTTCAGACCATTTGAAATGGAGATCATATACCATCAAGAGACAGTGAGCCTGGTTTGGGGCACCAAATAATTCACTGCAGATGTCAACAAGAATGTGTTTCCAGGGAGAATGTGTCCTCTGTACAGCAGTGAGGGGTGCTGGTGGACTAGGTGGAGATTTGCCACTGAGAAAACAGGCAGTACAGTATTTTACCAGAATCTCAACATTATGATTTCTATTTGCCAACCACTCAATATCTGTGTAATGCTGTTTCATCTTTATGATGCCCAAATGGCCCTCATTTGCCATTCACAAACTTGTGCTTGTAATGCTGCTGGTATGAGGGTACGATGGTCTTGGGCAATACAGATATCTTACAACAGACTAAATCATCCTTAACTCTAATAGTATGGAAGTAGTTCATGTTCTGTTGTGGTGGGCCATCGCTCCTTAATAAAATGGTAAAGTTTAGAAAAACTCTGATCATCTCTAGATGCTTGGTGCAACTGGTTCAAAGATATAGCAGAAGAGAGGGGAGTATATAACATAAACACCAGGGGCCTCATGTATAAATGGTTAATGCGACAAAATTGATGCACATGCCTGTTTCCACTCTGAAATTGTAGCTGTATAAAAACTAAACTTTCCATAAAACCACACACATTCTCACACCAGCTCAAACCATTGTGTATGCAAGATTTGCTCAGTTTTGTAAACTGGCAGCACCCAGCATCAAAGAAGTGTTACTTTGCCTGTTTAGTTCCCCTTTATTTTTTAGATTCACATCCCTAATGCGGCTTTTCAAACACATTCACACATATAGAGTACATAGAAGAACAGAAAGAATATGAAGCAATTAATGTACTACTTTAGCTATGCATAAGATTTTAAAAACTAGTAAACGATTTTAAGATAAAGTTTATGATGTTCTGCTTTAATGACTAAATAAACTACATGATTAAAGTGGAAATTTCCACCTTTTATTCCACTGTGTCCCTTTTTCTTTTCTCTGTACCCTAATATACTTCCATATCACACTCAGACAGTGGTCTACAACTCAGCTTTTATATGACTTTGATATCTGACCGCTTCTCTTTTATTTTGGCACTGTGTGACTTTCTGAACATGAACTGTCAAATTTCTCCCCCACTCTATGTCACCCAATCAACTTTCTTTTGTTGTTTATACCACTGCTTAAACCAACAAAAAGTATGCTTTTCCTTGCCTCCACTTTGTGTTCGCTGAAATTCTTCTTTTCCCATCTTTGCCATTGTCTTTTCACAGAACGCTGAACTTAAGAAGACAGCATGGTGGTGCAGTGGTAGGCGCTGCTGCCTCTGCAGTTAGGGGACCTGGGTTTGCTTCCCAGATCCTCCCGTGGAGTTTGCATGTTCTCCTGTGTCTGCGGTTTCCTCCGGGTACTCGGTTTCCTTCCACAGTCCAAAGACATGCAGGTTAAGTGCATTGGTGATTCTAATGTCCCTACTGTGGGGTGTGTGTGTGTGCACCCTGTGTTGGGCTGGCACCTGCCCGGGTTTGTTTCCTGTCTTGCACCCAGTGTTGCTGGGATTGGCTCACAGACCCCTGTGACCCTGTAGTTAGGATATAGCTGGTTGGATAATGGATGGATGGGTATTCAAGGAGTCAGGGTGGGCGGCAGGCGTGCATTTGCGTACATGTCATGCTAAACCAGATTTCTGCAAGTTTCTGCATTTTGATTATTTTGTGTATCCCATATTTCTGTTTTGTCCGATACACCATGTTTTAGTAAGAATTCTACACAAGTTATTATACATGAGGCCCCAGGTCTGCCTCCATGTTCCAAATCTACTTTATCACAGCTGGCACAACTCTTTGGCATGAGAGGCCCACTACTGCATTGTGCCTACCAGGTGTGAATTCAAGCCTAAACTGTACTAGTGCAGATGGTCTGCCGAAGGGAGCAACCTGAGGGGCAATGACCAGACCTATTTGTGTTTAACAGTGCTCTGAGGGCTGGTGGTCCATAAGGACGTAAAAGACCTGCTATACAACAGAGGTGCCAGTGTTCACAAGCTGATTTGCATAATAATACAATACAATTTATTTTTGCATAGACCAAAATCACACAACAGGCCCTGCCTTTGGCAGCCTTCCCGCCTTGACTCTCTAAGAATTAAGGAAAAATACCAAAAACCCTTGTAAGGAAAAAAATGGAAGAAATCTTGGGAAAGGTAGATCAAAGAGAGAGCCCTTTCCAGGTAGGTTGGACATGCAGTGGCTGTCAAAAAGTGGGGAAATACAATACAACCCCAGAACAGAAAAACCAAAATAATTCTCAATACAGTATAATAGTGAAATATAATATTGCAAAATACAGAGCATAAATCAACATGTGAATGATATCAAATAATAGGATTTGGATTTGTTCAGAGTCCTGGAACCTTGGCCATCAAGCTGCCTCCACCTATTGACCATTCCCCAGTGAGTCAGGTGGACCCCTAAATCCAATAAAGGGCCCTCTACTGACAATTTCTGTGATTCTCCATTAGAATGACTTACCTTCCTCTTTCTGGAAAAATATTGCTCAGTTTGGATGAATCAGAAAAGCATTTCTGCAATATAAAAATTATTTTTACGCCATTCAAAGTCAAGAGGATCAAGGAAAAAAATCTATAATTCAACATATCGAAAAAGATGGAAAAGGGAGCAATGGAGAATTATCAATCCTCAAAACTACATATCAACAATT
>NW_024381467.1:0-11209 GCF_016835505.1 Polypterus senegalus
CTTACCATTAACTTGATCAGCTTACACAATATCACTGACACACACTAGCCATCACAAGCCACCTCTATGCATCAATGAACACTTAATAAACAGCACTTTAAAAACAGGTAAGCCTCAAATGACCCACAGCTGTTGATGAAATGCCAGAGCTGAAGCCCACTTGTGACCTATGAACACATCACCCAGATTTTGACTGCTTTGTCACACTCTAGTGTAAATGACAATCGTAAGGTGCCATTAAAATTTCTACCTGTTAAAACTGGGGACTAGTAGAGGCATTTAAAACAAACATTTAAAAAACTCTGCTTATAAAATGTCAAAAAGGTATGTAAGTATACTCTAAAACTATTTGCACCAGTATATATTAAAAAACTAAGTTGTAAAACAAAGGTGTATTAATGGCTACAAAAAGCAATGTTCTTTTTCCTGCTCAGTTGATGATCTTCACCCTAAAGAAAACCTCCCTCCCAATGCCTCCATTAGAATTCACACATGTACAAATACTGATCCATGACTAAGACACCAGCTCTACTTCAACATTTCCCCTTCCAAACCAAAACGTGAATCATCTGCTGATCCTTAACATGCTACCATGTCATGTGTGCAGCAAGATAACGGTTCGACACAAAGCTAGGTGACCTTTTCAAATGTCAGTTAATGACTTTCGCTTAGCTGTTCCATAACTTTGTCAGTTCAGCCTGAAGGTAAATAATCAATTAACCTCAGTTAACTAATTAACCTGTAGCAGGCCATGTCACCTCTGACAACAGCTAAGCCACTTCTACCTGGTGCTTTCACTTTTACTAACACAGTAACCTTTGATCAACAGTGCAGAAGGGACCAACAATTACAAGAATTGTTAAAACAAACTTTATTATAAAACTTACAACAATTCCCTTTTAGTCATCCCAGCACTTCTCCCATTCCTGGAAACATTTTCTCCACTCATCTATTGCTAACATGTCTAAAGTCTTATGCTGTTTACCTATATTTCTTCCACAGTCACAAATCTTCTTCCCTTTAGTCTGAATTTTAATTTGAGGTACACAAAGAAGTCACGGGGAGCAACACCTGGAGGATACAGGGTGTGTGAAGCTAACAACTACATACATTGTTTTTGGTCAAACACTCTTTGACAAACAACACTGTGTGTGCAGAGCGTTGTCAATATGCAGAACTCAGTTTTGAGTGTTCACATCCCCATATGTTTTTCTGTTGTTGATTAACAGTCTGTCAGAAGGAACAAACTCCTATATACACAAGTAGGTTGAAAAACATTATGATCATTGAAATGGAGATTTGAAGAAAAACAAAATTCCCAAAGTCACATGCAGAAGTGTAGAATAAAGTCTAGAATACACTCTTGATCAGCACAGTGCCACTCAACAAACTGGTTAACCAGACTGTAGGCATATGATACCTAATGACATATTTGATAACTAAACCCTACTTCCGTGCTATTGACTGATTCCAAAATTTCTGGGTCCCCCTTGTACATTATGTCAAGTCTATATCTATTATTTATTTATTTATTATATTACATATCTATTGACCATATTTATGTATCTAGATTGCAAAAACAATACATTGCATCAATGTTCATATTGCTTACAACACGTCCAATATTGCTGCAACTTCTTTTGCGTCTTTGCACAATGTCTTGTTCATTTTTTAAATTTTTTAAATTTTACTTTATTTGCACTTCCTGTTGTTACACTGTGGACGCCTGAGCTTCGAATTTGCCTATCTGTATACTTGTATATGGCTGAGATGACAATAA
This sequence comes from Polypterus senegalus, assembly GCF_016835505.1. Taxonomy (NCBI): domain Eukaryota; kingdom Metazoa; phylum Chordata; class Cladistia; order Polypteriformes; family Polypteridae; genus Polypterus; species Polypterus senegalus. Next base: position 1,781 of record NW_024381467.1, read on the forward strand.
AGTTTGCTTTGGCTTTGGTCAAGCCTGTCTTTCTCTCCACAGCACTTAGACCAAGGTTAGGGAAACCTACTCAGATTTTTTATCGTAAGCAACTTCTTAAATCAATCCATCCATCCAGCCACCTATTTTCAAACCCCATTAATACAAAGCTTGAGCTTGAGTCTATCATAACAAAGTATGAGGGACAAGTGACTTCTTAAATCAAAATTTCATTCCTCGTTTCCTTTTTCATTTGTTTTGCTTTGCTAATAAATCAAGGAGATGTAAATTGCACTAGACAATTCTAGAGAAGAAAACTGTACTGAGTTTGCTTTCCCTAGTTGTTAGAATTTCCCTAATATGTCATGAATACAACTGTAGACAACAGACACCAAGTCTGGAAGAAGAACAGCTCTTTCGTTGTTACCATACTCAAACCTTTGGATGATGCTGCGAACCGTTAACATCTACCTAAATAGGAATGGGGAGAAAGTCTTGGACTTTCCAGCACACCAGAGGTATATCTATATTTTTTGCTGTGTATAATTAGCAGAATTTCGATAAAAGGTGTCTTTTGGTGAGTTTGCTCATATCTCACATAGTGCTGTGAACATTTGAGCGGCTTGAATCCCGTGCTGGACGCTGGCCCCCAGACTTGGAAGCTTCAACATGTCTGCTTGTTTTTCCTCTCACATTAAAATTATGGCTGGTTGTTTTAACAGCGACTCCAAACTGTCCTGCGTTGTTGTGTTTCCTACAATCGACTGGTTGTTTCCTAAATAGTGCTACCGTTAAAGACTCCGGTTGTCCGTGACCCTGCATTTCATTAAGCGAAACTGTGAAAAATGATGACAGATCAGCTATTAAACCCAATGACATACTCACTTCGATATAATACTACGCAAAATCAAAAATACTGGTACCTGAAAATGAAAAACAAACTGCCAATAGAGGACAGCCGACTAAATAAACCCACAGACCACTAACGAATCACCTATCAGAAAAACGAAACTCGTAGCACGCCCGCAGTGTCCGACTACCTCACACGGGCCCCCGACATCTCCTTCGAGTTACGTCAGAGAAAATTTAAGAACAGCAGAATTCTTTTTATTTGTTTTAGTGAATTAAAAGCAACTCCCTTTACTCTGCAATACTGATTAGTGAAGGTTGTGGAAGTGAAAATCCACTGCGCTAACTGCCAGAAAGTTTCAGGATAGCGTCAGGACAAAGTCCAATCATTTTTACAAATATTTCACAAGCCATGGTCATATAAAAAGTTTGTTGTACATGAAAAAATGACTTACGTATTGGGAGCCTTTGAGTTGCTGACACCCATGCTCGAACATATCGTTTAAGTGAAAATGCACCCTTATTTCCTTATCTTCACGCATTTACTCACAGGACTTGCCCAGTTCAAAAGGAAAAAAACAGGTCTGTCTAGGATTCCCCTTTCAAACCCCTAGCGTTTATTTTTTCTGTGTCACGCCGCCGCCAACCGGTTAAACAAATGCTGAATTCTGGTAGGTCATTATTGTATCGGTAATTCGGCACTCCTGAGCCTTTGCGTCGCCAGCGCTTGCAGCTGTACACACAGAAGAGTGATAACTGTGTACAGTAAACTCAGTTAACCGTCACCCACGGGGATTGGTAGATGCAGGATAAGTGTTGTTTCTGGTTGCTTGTGAGTTACTATTACAAATTGACCTAATAGTGCAGTCCATTGTAATTAAAAGCAAATTAACTCTTTGAGGCTGAATTTTTTTTTCGGCAGCCGATAGGAATGCGCTGCTGATTATATACAGAGCCCGGAGCTCTTTCACACAGTTTTCGGCCACCGGAACAAAGGTGGATCTAGCGGGGGAATACGAAAAGCAAAATACCACGTAGACAGCGTTTTGTTTATTATTGCTGAATCAGACTCCGACTTATCGCGCATCGATTATGATACAAGTGATCTGGGGATCGAAAAGAAAGTGATGTACCAGCATCAGCTAATCGGTCCCGGCTGATCGTAGGGCTGAATGCGTTCGTGTAGCTGCGCAAGGATGTGCGCGACAGTTATCCAGGAGCAATGTAACTTTAATATCCATTGGCATTAGTTTCTTTTTAAAATTTTCTTTGACACTTGGAACAAACGAATGGTGGGAACCACTTCGTAAAAATGTCAACAACCATCCAACTGTTCCTCATCCACAGGGATGTTAGTTATGCTTTTAGGGTGCCTTGGGAAATTCGCCGATCACATATAACTTTTACCTTATTAGTTCCTAATGCGTTTGCACATACGAGCAGTAATAGGGTTTTTTATTTAGCTTAAACTCGTGAGCTACCTTTTCATTACAACCAGACAAACTGGGTAAACACATCCACATTAACCCAGTCTCATCTGCATTATAAATCTGCTTTGCAGCCAAGCCATTTTCTTCAATCAATTCACTAAACACATTTACAAATGAAGCTGCAGCTTCAAAATTCGACGATTTCTGCTCACCTGATAAGTCTAGAATACGAATTCCATGGCGAATCTTAAATCGATTAAGCCAGACACATGAAAATGAACACCAATTTTCAAATTTTAAATAAAAAAATTCCAACCGACCGTAGAAGGGTTTGATCGTATATTTACACGCGAGACAGATAGACAAGCATTTAGTGCGCGAGTTCTGGTGCGCAAGGCGTGGCCTGGAGCTGTGCACGGCACCAAACTTAAACTTACAATTTCGCTTTTATCTCAGGATTATTTCTTCGATTTTTGCTGGTTCCTTGAGGGTCTCCAAAATCAGTTTTAGGGATTTATTTGGTTATCAAACCTGCCTCTTCATATTCCAAGCAAGCTACGTTCCGACGTGTGAGTGATGGGCTGAAGCGCCTTTCTCTCACAATCGGACATTCCCCAGTTTAAACTGACAGAAGCCCTCGTCTTGGCAGGAGCGAATGGAACCCGTCTAGGATGAATTCTGTGCTGCGTCCGCTGATGCAAGAGTTAGAAGTGAATGAATGTGTTTCTCTGAAAATAATACTAATAATAATAAAATAACTACGTTTTTGCGAAAAAATATTTAGCTCTTCAATCTCTCTCACCGATATATCTGATGGAAATGCTAATTATCGATAAAATGTTGTACTATGTCAACATAATATTTTTCCGTTTAACTTTAGCGCATAAATTCCATATCGATACTTCAGATGTCGCAAAAACTACATTGGAAACATTTTTTGTCGGAAAAAAAGGGCTTTAACGCAAATAAATGTGTCACATGATACATTTTCATCACGTGCAATCAAAACGAGAATAGCGGAGCGGTTCGCATGGTCTGATGAAGAGACTCGTTATTTTCGTGATGAGCCAATGAGTAGCGGATAGGCTGGGTCTCCTGCTACTCAAAGGGTACCTGAACTCCTCCACATCAACTGTAGCCTGGGGTGTCTCTTAGGATGTCTAAATAATACAAAACCGCAAAGGTAATTTACTGTGCCAGTCAAAATATTTAATAAACCGTGTGTTTCATTATCTAAACATCTTTTGCTAATTATTAAATGGCAGATGTTTTAGCTATATGAAAATTCTCTCATTAATATTAACTTTGTTTTTTTATTAAACGTCGTTATTTTGTATTAATTCAAATTTCAGTTTTAATTAAAAACCTTAAGGGAAGCAGGTTACAGTACTAATTCAGTTATTGTTATCGCACTGAGAAGGGATGTTGAAAGGTAGGCTCACCTGTACAGATCCGATGCTGCAAACACAGCTGCATCATGGGCACTTCCAGGAGTGCCAACGCAAATGTATCATGCACAATGATAACAATAGATGGCCATCCTTTGCGATTAATGTAATCGCGGTAATAGTACATGCGTGCCATCCAGCGCACCGTAAATCTGTGGCACAAGATGCACCAAGGAATTGTGTATGCAATTTCATTGGCCTCCGCTATTTTGGGGAAGTCTGATATAACGCCACATTAATTTTCTTTAATAGCGTGCACAGCGCAGATACACATCGATGGACGGTAGTTTTTAACTCGAAAGTTTCTCCAACTACTTATACTTGGCGCAGGTTGCCAGCTTGTAAGGGCGATGGCAATCCGCTTTGGGGTTGGAACAGGTGGTCGGTGGCAACCGGGATGGGCGAACATCAGGACTGATAAATCCACACAACATCTCAATCGTTGGCCGTGCCCATTCTAAATATTGCAGCCAGAGATTTTCTGTAAAGTGTCTCCCCACCACCTCCTCCCAGAAGGTCTTATTCCGTCGTCTCTCCCATACCCGTGGGTTTCTGTCGCACTGGGGTACTTTCTTCGAGCTCCAGGGCTATCAGACAAGCAACTGCTTCATTCTGCTGTCGCTTCGGATATTATATAAATTCCCAATTATTTGTGAAACTGAAATAACAGTAAGCTGCAAATTTCAAAAACTGTCTGAATAATCTCTCAATTTCTTTGTTTCTTTGTTTAGTGGAGGTGTAACGTGGAAAACAAAAGGCAGATAATTTGCGACATACACAAAATTATGTATGGAAACGGCTCAAGGGCAGATTTTTTCGTGATACAACAAAACTTATGCGACAGTTAGTTTTGAGGGGGGGATGACGTCATCACGCACATCATTTTATCGATAAAAAGCCAGTTGGATGGAAACAGGCTGGAGACAGCAAATTTCGGACATTTTTTTTTTGTCGATAACAAAACGTCGTAAAAAACTGGATGGAAAATTGGCAGTATGCGTTTCTTCCGACGGCCACAACTCTTTCATGCATAATTTTGTTACAGTGCTGAAACCATTACTTAACAGTGAGCCTGACGCTTGAAAAACTTTAATTTTAATAATCCTGAATACCATTTAATACAAGCAAATATGCAAAATAATGAAAATTTGCGTTCACAACTCTGTCTCAAAATTAACGCCAACAAATCTGTGTAAATCAGCAGTACTTTGCTTTACTTAAGATTTTCTGGCCAGGTGGGAGGCTGTTCTGTTTTCCTTCACTGTATAAAACCCGGGAATGCCCCCAAAACAAGCACAATTTTATGCTATTTAAAAATACTTGTCTTTAAACAATGTCTATAATCAATAAATGCAATTTAAGACAGAACCCCGTACACAAGAAGACTGAACATTCTTCTATGTGGGTTTTCTCTTTTTTTTTGATCCCTGCCTGATTAATCGCTGTGACGGTGCAGTTTTTAGTGAGTATTGTTTTGTTACAAACATAAAAGGGTCCAAGAACAGCTGTGACCTTGTCAGACTATTTATTTCTGATGCTGGGCTAGACTGTGCCCTCAAGGGATCCTACATTAGAATAAGTCTTCTGGTTAAATGTGCACACATATGTTCTACTTGTTCAGTTACCAAAAAAGTGGAATTAAGAGTGTCATTCCTGGGCATCAATGCTGTTAATGGCCCCAAAGGAAAATTCTAGCACACTGTGACACACATGCACATGGAAGGCAGCTAAAGGACTCAAAAGAAGATGGTTCCATGCCAATCAGGGGGTGGCATAATGCACTAATCCATTCCTTTTGTCCCTGCAGACAAACATGGGGAAATTCCGCCTGGACTCAATGACGCCACCGGTTCCCAGCCCAATGACATCACTTCCGACCTATCTTGATGATACTACTTCTGGTTCATGTCCAGATAACATCATTTCCCCTGTCTAACTTTAAAATATGCCATATTCTTTCTGCCAGTCAGCTCTGTTTTGGGCTCGTATCGTAACAACCTTTCATTTACCTTTTGCCTAGTTTTCAGCCATACTATAAGTATATGGGGAAGCTGCCCCAAACTTTTTCTGTGTCAACACATATTGTAAATATTCCATAAATGAAATACTCTATATTCAGTCAATACACTAACTCATCTTCACACTAGACCCAGCCAAGCAACTATGCCAATATTCTAACATCACACACATTCTGTAGAAGAGGAGCACCATGTGGGTGCAGAGGTTAGCAATATGGAAAGCCAAATGAGCATTTAGAGATATCTCAAAAATACATTCCAATACAGTATATGTTTTAAACATATTACAGGTGTCTTGAAAAATATACATATCACAAGATATCTGAAGTGCACTTTAATATATCTGAAATAGTGTTCATTATATCTAGAAATCATCTGTTTAGTTTAAGATATCTCAGATACATTTCAAGATTTCTAAAGTCTTTGTTGGCATTTTCAGATATCTGAAAGCGCATTTCAAGGTATCTCAAAAAGATTGCCTGTAAAACTGCCTGTGTTTTCAATGGGACTTTCTGTTTATTTTAAGATATCTTGAAATTAAGTTGAATTATCATCAAATAAGTAGAAAGTTATTTTTAGATATCCTGAAATGTATTTGAAACAGCTTAAAATGCATCTCAGGTTTATTAAAAAGAGGTCTGGATGTTATTTTAATACAATTCAGGATATCTCAGATATATTCTTGGTATCTCTAAAACGATCCTATTCATTTTCAGATTTATGAAATGCAAAATTCTGTTGATATTAAATCTGCTTTTATTGCTTCTTTTGTTACTTTAGAGTTACTATTTGTTATATTTTTATGCTACATGTCAGTTTTGTTTATCATTTGTTATTTGTATTTCATATCTTTTAAAACACTACCTCTATCATTCCATGTGCTTTGTGGATGGAGCTGCAGGAAGCGGGGTATTCTTGATGTCATTGCTGCTGATTCTTCAGTCAGAAATCAGACTCAACAGTGGTTCACTGAGTATTGTAAGGAGTGTTTTGATTTTCTTTCTCATTTAAATTAACTGTTTTTGTTACTATATTGCTCCTGTCTATAGAATCTGTTCATTAGATTATGCATTGGGACTTCATCACAATTGCCTTTTTAGACCAAGCTTTTTGCTCGTTTGAGAATTTTGTTACAGTTTCCTAATTGTACTAATAAACTCTTAATTCATAAAGATTACAAATTAGATTGTCTATACAAGCCAGAGTTTTTATTGTTCATCTCCCTTGTGAGATATTTTTTTTTAAAGTTGAAGACTTTAAGCTGTGTGATTCGTAATGGCAGTGTTAAATAACACATTGTTAGGCTTGTGAAAGCTGAAGCAGAACAGCAGAGTTTGAGAATTTGCAGCCCTGGAGAGAGCTTCTTCTTGGTTGGCTAATGAAGTTCCTGACCTGCTTTATGGGTCATTTGGAGGCCTCATAACACTTTTCGTTATGTCTGAAACTCCTTCCTACAACATTGTCAAGATATTCCCCTCATTTCAAGATATCTCAAGTGTATTTTAAGATATTGTAAAATACAAAAGAGTGACATTGAAAGAATAGAACATTTTATAGGAAATGATTTCAGAATATCTCAAATGCATTTCAAGATATCTTAAAAGAGACTGGAAGTCCCATTGAAAGAATATGAAATTTTACAAGAAGTGATTTTGAGCTATGTCAAAATGTAGTTCAGATATCTTGAAATGTACACACAGTTATTTTGAGATATTTCAAAAAATATCTGAGATATTTTAAAATGCATTTTAGATATCTCAGAATATATTGCAGATATCTTAACATGTTAAGCAGGATATTTTAGGATATTTTGAAATAAGTTTCTGATATCTTAAAAAATGAATTTCCTTTTAAGATATGTAAATTCATTTTGAAATATCTGTAAATATTATTTATGCTTGCCTACAGCACAGTTAATGTCCTGGGCCTGAATGCTGTGTGGATGATATATTGTGTATGTCAGTTGTTGTGTCAAACAAAAGGCTTTTTGGTTAAAACTGATTACTACCTGGGCTGCATACTGTTTCCCAAGGATCATAAAGATGGCCCAGGGAAGCAGTCCCTCCATTTATCCATTGTAATGTTATCCCAATCTAGGAAAGGGACCACCCACCATTCCAGCCAGGATGCCCAATCTATGGAACCATCCTATGCAGTACAAAATATGTATATTGTATATTTTGTATAAATTTTTCCTGAAGGTGTAGGTGGTGGTGCATTAAGAAATGAAGATTACACATTTTCAATATCTTTGACATTCTGTTGGCAAGGATTTTCTTTTTTAAATAGCGATAATGAAAACGGGACAAATCAGTCTACCAAATGTTTTTACAGGAGTTCTAGCCCTAGTAAAATGCATAGACAGTCTAGACATTTACTGTGTGTCTTTTTGTACCTTCTTGTGACTCTGTGATCCTGTTTTAATTGGGTCAGGGGTCTTGATATACCTCTGTAAACTATGGTGAAGCTTGTTCCTTGGCTTAAGCTTGGAGAGAGATGGTTCTGAGAGGTGCCAGCCCACTTTTTACCTCCTCCAGTGTCACCTAATTGAATTTGATGTCATCTCTCACATAGATGTTACTGGGCAGGGATCTCGTTTTTCTTCCTGTGTGATTCTTCTGATATTTCAATGTATGAAGCCAGAGACAAATTTAAGATAGTCAATGTTTTTTATGCAGGCTCAGAGATACTCCTTATGCATCCTTATTGTTCCTGCTGAGCAGAGGGAAAGCAATTTAAATGTATATTTTGCAAGGGCATGGAAACAAGGGATTGAAAGGGGTCAGATGTAACATGGGGACAACAGAATGAGAGCTGAGCAGGAGCTGCATTGTTATGATTTTTCTGAGGGGACTTGAAGTTGAGCTGGGTACATTTTGGGTGGCATTACAGCAAACCACATAGACTTCAGACTGCTTATATCCTTGTAATATGTGAGCCTACAGTAGTATTTAACTAAATTCATGCTTCTTAAATTGTTCATTGACTACAAGAAATTTGAATCAACATCTACAATTCATTTCTTGTATTTATGTATTACTTGAACACACTCCCAAATACAATGGGTTGAAGCTGGCTGCTGGTACCTATGCTCCTTTAATGTACAATTAAGATTTTTATACTAGCACTCTTCACTTATCTCACAATTCTGCCCTTCATACTTAATATGATGGTTTGCTTGTGTCAGATGGGAAGATACAAAATGTCTGAATAAAATGTCTTATTTCAGCAGTTTTCTTCCAGTGGTTAATGGCATGTGTTGCACATTTATACATTTGAGAAAATTAGGTATGATTAACAGTGAGAAAAAAACAGTAACAGAGGTTAATTGCTGGTTTTGCATAAACTACAGGTGTAATGAAAGGCTTATGATGGTCCCGGGATGCTGTGGTTGATGTGGTGGAGAGTCTGAGCTTGGAGTATCTGGAGGATCCCTGGGGTGGGTTCACTAGGGGTCTTGGGCTGGGGGCTGCTGCCCGACTCTGGTGGTGCTTGGGTTACCTCCGGGGTGGGCTTCTGGTGGTTTTGTGGGGCCTTAGGGGGTCTTGACGGTGGCTGCGTGGTCGCTGCCTAGTGGCCCAATGCCCTGGGAGTCTTTGGTGGCAGGGGTTTGGGGGGGGCCGCCCCGGGTGATATGGGTGGGGCCTTGGGGGGGTCCGGATGTCGCGCGGGAAGAGGGGGGCAAGGGGCAGTTCCACCAGGGGG
>NW_024381468.1:0-12931 GCF_016835505.1 Polypterus senegalus
ACCCTCTGTCTGATAATTCACTCACCTTTAGGCTCTTTGAGTGCCTCCAACTGTGTGTGACACTGTTAATCTTATGCCCAGCCACAAGCCTATTATTAGACAGCAACCTGTTACCACAAGGATAGTAAGGAAGTGGAGCATAAAGGTTGAAGTGACTCTGAATGACTGCTTCAGATGACAGACTTGGAAATGATGTGCAAGTCACATTAATATTGAAGGGCTCAGCCAGCTGCATCACCGATTATATTAACTTTTGTGTCTACACTGTGGTACCCTCAAGATAGTGAAATGCTTTCAAGCAATAAGCTCTGCCTTACTAAGGAGCTAAACGGCCTCCTGAATGAGAAAAAACACATTCAAATCTAGAGACACAGAGGCTGAGAAGTACACACAGCAAATGCTAAAGAAAATGCTGAGTGTAGGAAAGGAAGTTACAAAGTTTAAATAGAAAACAAACTCACTCCAATAACATAAAGCGATGTCTGGAGCCCAGGTGCTAGAAAGGAATATGGATAAAGATAATACCCTGAGCAGTTTTTTCCTTCCACTGCCACCTTCTTCCAATAACCATTTTCTCCACACCATCCCCATTACATTAACAAATCCTACCACATCAACTGGAATGGCCAGTGATAAGTCCACCTCTGACTATCAGATTGGGCTGTCGATCACTAAAAACCAAGTAAGGAGACAACTGAGGAAGCAGCAAGACCAGAAGGAGTCAGTCCTCAAGTTCTTAAACCCCTTTGTGCTGACCATTTTTGTGGTATGCTCTGTCACCTGTTTAGTCTGTCCAAAAGCTCCAGAAAGTGCTACAACTGTGAAACATCTTGCATTGTTCCTGTTCCAATGAAAGCCAGTGCCTCCTCAACTAGCAACTACAAATTAGTGGCACTTATGACTATGTCATCCTTTGAGAGTTTGGTCCTGAAGTATATGAGTTCTCTTGTGGTAGACCACCTGGACCCATTGTAGTTTGCCTATCAGACAAAGATTAGAGTGGGGAATGCAATTATACATCTTCTCCACAAGGCCTATTCTCAACTGGGCATAGCTGGCAGCACTGTGAGGATTGTTTTTTGATGTTTTCCAGTGCCTTCAACACCATTCAAATATTTCTGTTAAGGGGTAAGCTCAGAGGTATGCTGGTGGATGAGCCAATGGCATCCTGGATAATGGACTATCTGTCAGGAAGACTGCACTGTGTGAAACACAACAACTGTCTTTCTGAAATGGATGTGAGCAACACTTGAGCACAACAAGGAGCAATCCTGTCTCATTTTCTCTTCACTCTGTACACCTCTGAATATAAATAAGACAACAGGTAATGTCACCTGAAGAAATTCTTAGATGTCTCTGCACCTAGAGGTAGTACCGTATTTATAAAGGGATGAGACAGAGTAAATGTGTCAGGTGGAGAACTTTGTTTCTTGGTACAGAAAAATTGTCTGCAACTTAACATCAGCAAAACAGAGGAACTGGTTATTGACTTTCATTGCAACAAGACCCCTTTGTCCAATTGCTAGTCAGGGAGTGGATGTAGAGGTGGTGAACTCCTACAAGTACTTGGGGTCCACATCAATGACAGGTTGGACTTGTCTCATAACATAGGAAAAGATGAACTATATTAGAAAGGGCAGAGCAGGCTCTTTTTTCTTAGGAAACTACGTTCCTTTAATATGGGTAGTTTTCTTTTCTTTGTAGTCGGTCAGAGCAAAATAACACCTTCCTGAAGTATATTGCTACAATTGTGTCAGGTTTGTCTTCCTTCAATCTTAAATCCAGCAGTTAGCAACCAGTCAATGGATAATCTTATCATGTGTATTCACATATTCAGCTCTTGGCAACACAAACGTCTGTTATAGGTTATACCTTGTTAAAGTATCTGTCCATCTATTTGCACCTGCACTCCAAGTCACTTTGTGGCAGATCTTTTTTTTGAGCCATTGGTATGCTCCATTAAAAAGGCTAATTATTCAAAAGAAAATGCCTGCTTCAGCTGACTAAGCCAACCTTTTCCTGTTATCCTGGTTAAAGGTTTAAGCTTCTGCTTTAACATTACACCATTCCTCTAGACCTGCAGCTCAGGCATGATATGGGGTATGCAATTAGTTTTGCACTCGTCTTTTATGTGCCCACTCTTGTATGTCTAGCCTCATGAACTGTGTTGCATTATACGTGTTTTAATCGCATCTGCTATAGTTGAAATAGCCAGTTTACCACTTTCTCAGCTGTAACCTCTTTTGCCCTGGCTAGGGGACTGCCTGACTGATTCCTGTATATGTGTCTACAGTTGTCATCAACAAGGTCATACTTGGGTCACTAGTCAGTGGTCCAATATAATCAGTCTGTCAGACCTTACAGTCAAGCATTCCTCTCTTGATCCACACTTCTAAAATGTCATCAGCATTCTTAAATGATACAGTACAGGCCATGGCCCCACGTAATACACTCTTTTCTTTCCATTCCATTTCAGGCCTGATCTGGGTAACATACCTGGGACTCATCCCTTACTCAACCCTTTATTGGCATTCTGGTTCTCAATGTCACTTAACTTTCCTCTTTAATCGTTTTAGTTTGTAATAAAGCTGTGTATGCTGTGAGAAGTTATTATATATCTGCATTTGAAGACTTTTTTTATTCTGTGAATATCTGTTGTCAAACACGTGTGTTTAAGAGACTTTGAACTAAACTGTAACACCACATCTGATGTGTGAGGTGGCACTGCTGGTAATGTCTTATCCTCTTTTGCCTTAGACTTGAGAACATGCAAATGGAAGACGGATGTCACTTCTGCCTCCCACATGAAAGCTTTGCCCCTTCCACCATGCTCCAAATATAATTTCCTGCAATGCCATAAGTCAGAGTTCAGCATTGGCCTGGCAATTGCAAGTGACAAAGCTCATAAACAAAAGCACTAACTGAGAAGTTACATTTGTTTTTATTCGATTTTGGTTTTGATTTACTTTGGCTAAGGCAGGTGCATAATTAAACAGAGTTAGTGGGGTATCTTGTCTTGTTCTCTTATACAATGCTTTGATGATATTTTCTAATATAAAATGAAGCTGAACTATTCTTGTCGTGTTCTGTTTGCTGTTCTGTGTTTTGCTTAAAGCTCTTCATTTGTAAAGGCACATTTTGTAACTTTGTTCTGTAACACTTATTTCAAAGTAGCCCTCCAGACTAATGTTTTTCAATTATGTTGGCCTCTTTTATAAGTCACTTTGAATAAAAGCATCTATCAAATGAGAAAATCTAATGTAAATGTAATTTTATGAGCAGGTCAATTGCTTACTCCATAACCCTTTTGGCACACTGCGCCCTTGTCTTCCTTGCCATGAACTCCAAATACCTAATTTTGACACTTCCTGTAATCTAATTCTATGAGTCCAAGTCCTTGATACACTCTGATCATCCTTTTAACCTTTTCAAACAGTAGCTGTTGTACCTCCCCCATGTGAAATCTGCTTTCTTAACAGTCCATCTCTCATGTCAGAAAGCGAGAGAATAATCAGAAGAATAAAAAGGTAAAGAGGACAATAGAACATTGAGTAGTAGAATTATTAATGAATTTGTCAGTTAAGACCATAAATGTGTGTGTTTTCCAGTGTATCACCCTGTTTTGTCTGTGGTAGAAATTTAACATCTTATTAAAGAAAGAAACGTCCCCTAACAGGACAAATCAGTTATCAGGCAGTAGAAAAGTTGTTCATTGTATTTTTTATTTAACTCCTCGGCAAAATGCCTTAGAGGAGCATTCTTCACAATCAGTCTGCTACAGCATGATCAGAATGGTCAGAGAAACAAAGAATAGAGGTTCATTTATAAACTGTTGAATTTACATACAGCGTAAATCAATGCATACATTTTACTCTGGTTGGTTCATTGGTTTACACCCAAATGATTTATATAAAATAAAAGTATATTATATTCTAGTGATTCTTATAACTGTGAGTTGCATCACGACCCTTGAAATTTCTGTGCATATACCAACGGTCCATTCTCATTTATAGGACATCTGCTGATTCCTTTGTCAACTCTTAGTCATTCTTCAGTACATTTTGTATATTACATCAGCCTTTCTTCTGGTACATTCTTTATTTAATTGACCATCTCAGTATTTTTCCTAAACCAATTCTTGTATTTCAGTGTACATTTTGCTGTTCACTTGACCTTTATCTGGTTTAAGACATTTATTAACCCTTTATGTTATTTTTAAAGATGAATGCTATTTACCCTAAAAATATTCTTCCATATGTCTTCATCTTCCTTTATATATCTCTTGTGTACCTCAAAAAATTGCCAAAAAACCCTTCAGTATCTAACTCAAATGTTGCCTAGTTGTGCAGTTTTCGAGAGGTTATCCCAGAGGGTCCATAGTATTGTGGCTACAGCAGTACTGGTCCCAAAGAACACAGCTGAATGTAACTGATACTTCATGCCTTTAATAATATTATCAAGCTTATATGGAATGAGTCTAGAGGTAGAGCACAGTTCTCTAAAGTGAAAAGTGCTGCCATAGACCTTTAATGGAACTTTACAGTGTTACTCAAGCAAGTATTGGACCATAGATACAACAAATGCTATCTCAGTGTCACTAATATCACTTTTCACCTTCAGATGAGCTTCCTGTGTAAAGACCTGTACTAAAAAGGTAATACCTGGGAAAACAATAATTGGTTTAGGGATTCTTTAAAAAGGATCTAAAATGGGCTACCTGAATATTAGAATCAACTAAAGATGTCATAAACTTTATGAGCAGTTATAGCACAACTAAGCAACAAATCAAATAATAAAAAATGAGAGTAGAAAATATAAAATGCAGTAATGATCAAAAGCTGGAGACTTGAGAAAATACAAAGCTAAAGTATTACAATTGTAAAATTAGCCTAATTAATGATGAATTAGCATCAGGTGAGTGAATGGCACTTGTCATTATCAAATTAAATACATGTTTCCTAGAGGGTACTGAGCGTAATGCAGTCTGAGATAATGATACATTTTCCATGGAATGGAATGGTGATCTGAATTGTACAGATCTCTGTGGTCTCTTTGCAGTTCTCTTTGTATTTTTTTTTTTTTTGTTTTTTTGTTAACACAAGGGATGTTGTCTCCAGGTGTAAGATTTTAAATTCTTAAGGGCACCATAACCAGTTTTTTTGTAGTCTTGGAGAACTAATTCTTTTGTCTAGTGTGATTAATGGCTTATTTTTAAGAGTATTGTAGGAGGTTTGCTATGTCTTACTAAATGCTAAATGACAAAATGTTTTTATAGTCTTCAACTTAAACATTAGAATCAAATATTGGAACCATCGCTTCACTAATGCCACAGTATGAGAAAAAACAGGCCTGGCCAAAGAAGGGAAACGTCACATCAGGCTACCTCAACTCCATGTAAAGTTTCTAAAATGGGTGAGGGGCCACCCATTGTGACGCAGAAAACGTCACACCACATTTTTGACTGTATTGCAGCTTCAATTTCAGAAATGTGAGAGTGTGCTATCCACTACATTCTCCTTTTCATCTGCAACTGAGAGCATCCTGGAGTCGAGAATAATTAAAGATATGTCCACTTCTGCATCAAACACCTACCCTTCAGGGATAGAACACATATAATCATTGCCATTTCCTGAAATGACCATTCTGATGGTCTGAAAAGTAGAATTTGATTCTTTCCTAATTTGATTTGCATTCTTTTTTCATAATATGTGGAATCACTGGCATGTGCCCCAAATCCCAATCTGTGTTATGCCATCTTTTACACAGTTCATCCCAACAGTCAGTTCTCAAACTCTAACCTAGATAAAGTCTCTATAACTTTAAAAGGATAGATTTTTGACATAAATAATCTGCTTTATCTTTCACTCTATTTTAATAATGAAAACATGTCATTTTTACAGATATTTAATACAGTGCCATGATTAACAGTAGATGGCACTAACAAACTATGAAAGATCATATAAAACGTCCAGACGTTTCTGAGAATTTTTTTTTGTGCTTATATTTTAGGTTATTGCCTTCTTGATTTTGAAACAAAGCAATTGCTTGATTGTCATATTTTTTAACATGTGTTTAAAAGAGTGAAACTGTTCACTTACTGCTCTCTTACAACAAATACATATTTTAATGTATTAAATTTGTTTTATATAAAATTCAGCGGTTTGCCACACCTCTACTACAAAATGATCTGAAAATAGACTTTTAATATGACTTTATATCAAACTGAGAAATTAAAATGAAAAAATAAGAAAACATATTGGGTAACACAATGGCTAGTATTGCCTCATGCATTCATATTCCTTTTTATTTTATTGTAATCATTCCATACAAATAGATACATTTTACAAAAATAGGATTGAAAACCAAATCAAGCCCACCCATGAGAAAGAGAGCCTGGCCAACAATTAAAAGTTAAAGCTTGTAAAAATACATACATTGATGAGTTTAATAGGCAGATAAAGATAAATGGAGAAGAAAAAGAAATGGAAGAGAATCTACTTCCTCAGTGCTTTAAGAGCTTATTCTAACATATTATTGATTAGATCCAGCCAGGTTTTGAAAAAGGTCTGCACGATCCTCTAACTGAGAATTTGATATTTTCCAATTTCAAATGAGTATAAAACACTAGTTACTCAGTGACTTAAAAGAGGAGAGTTAGGATTCTTCCAGTTTAGCAAAATGAGTCTGTGTGCCAATAGTGTAGTGAAGGCAATCACAGTTTGTTTGTCCTTCTCCACTTCAAGCACATCTGGAAAAACAGCAAACACAGCTGTT
Organism: Polypterus senegalus; assembly: GCF_016835505.1. Taxonomy (NCBI): domain Eukaryota; kingdom Metazoa; phylum Chordata; class Cladistia; order Polypteriformes; family Polypteridae; genus Polypterus; species Polypterus senegalus. The sequence goes on from NW_024381468.1 coordinate 6,775, forward strand.
AATGGGTTAGGAGGATTGTGACACCAAGGCTGTCTGAAAGGCACTTAAAAAATTATGTCCAGAATGATGTTAATTTGGTGCAGGCCAAAAACATGTGACCCAGTGAGGCTGGAACATGATTGCAGCGTTGAGATTGGATCTTTCCTGGAAACATTTTGGACAGTTTTAAGTGAGACATATATGCTCAATATATAATTTTGAGTTGAATAATTGAATGCTTATGCATATGGAGCTCTAGTGAATTCTCTGCATTGCTACCTTCCATTCCTTTTCTGATATGTTGAGTGAGAGGTCTTTTCCCATTATCCTCTTGGATCCTTGAAAGGGAGGGACTGTAAAATAATTTTATATACAGTAATCCCTCACTATATCAGCCTTGACTTTTGGTTTCACTCTATCTGGATTTTAAATGTAAGCACATCTAAATATATCACAGATTTTTCGCTGGTTACTGAGATTTCTGCAGACAGTGGGTCTTTTAATTATGCTACACGATTCCTCAGTTTGTTTGCCCTGTTGATTTCATACAAGGGCGCTATTGGCGGATGGCTTAGAAGCTACCCAATCAGAGCATGTATTACATATTAACTAAAACTCCTCAATGCTATAAGATATGCATCCAGCGACTTGATTGTTTGCTTGTCTCTGCCTCTCTCTCACCCTCTCTGACATTCTCTGCGCCTGATGGAGGGGCTGTTTGCACAGAGTCTGTTTGCTTAAAAGATACTGCGCTCCTCTAAAAAATGCCGCTTTATTGCGTGCTCGGCATATTAAAAGCACAAAGCACCGTATTGATTTTTGATTGTTGCTTTAATCTCGCTCTTCTCTCTGGCGTTCTCTGCGCCTGCGGAGAGATGTGAGCAGAGGGCTGTTTGCACAGAGGCTGTTTGCTTAGAAGATACTAACGCTCCTCTAAAAATGCAGCTGCAAACTTAAAGCACAAGTATTGATTTTTGATTGTTTGCTTTTCTTTGCGGCTCTCTCTCTCTCTCTCTCCTCTGAAATTCTCTGCTCCTGAAGAGAAGAAGATCTATTGCATTCTTTTAATTGTGAGAAAGAACTGTCATCTCTGTCTTGTCATGGAGAACAGTTTAAACTTTTGACTAAAGGGTGTTATTTCATGTCTAGAGGGCTCTAATAATGTTAACAGTGTGGGAGAGTTTATAAGGGCTTAAAATATATAAAAATAACTACACAAACATATGGTTTCTACTTTCTGATTTTCAGTCTATCGAGGAGGGATTACTGTATTGCAGAAATGCTGTCTGAGTCCTCGAAACTGAGCAATATTTTTCGAGCATAGAGAAAAGTGAGATGAGAAAATTGGGCAGGTTCTGTTTAACAAAGTTTCTAATTTTGAAAATAGTAAAAGAAATGTGTTCCTGGAAAGTTAAATTTGGAATGTAATTGTTCATAAGATGCAAATATGTTGTCTATGTAAAGATCTCTAAGCAATTTACTCCCAAATCTTTTCCAGATATTAAAAACTGAATATGTTTGTGAAGGTTGAAAAAGGTGGTTCTCCTGCAGAGGTGCCACAGATAAAAGATTCTCCATCTTAAAATGCTTTCTACATTGGTTCCATATTCTAATTGAGTGAAGCACAATTGGGTTATTAGTATATTGCTGATAACTTGCATTTATTGGGGCACAAAGCAGGGGAAAATAAAGAAGTACTGCAGGATTTTATTTCTATTGCGCACCAAGCCTGTGTATGTTCATCTATTTGTGTCCATGTTTTAATAGCTTGTATGTTTGCTGCCCAGTAATAAAACTGAAAGTTAGGAAGAGCCATCCACCTTCTGCCTTAGGTCTTTGTAGGGGTTTCTCTTTAGGTCCGTGGATGTTTTGAGTTCCAAATAATTGAAGTTATTGTTGAATTTAATTGCTTAAAAATGATTTATTGATGTACTGTATATTGGAATGCTTTGAAATAAAAAGCATAGGAAAGATATTCATCTTAACAATGTTAATTCTTCCAGCTAGAGTGAGATGAAGGGTTGACCATCTATGCAAGTCTCGCTTAATATTTTCCGTACAGACGACAAAATTTTGTTGAAAAAGATATTTATATTTACTTGTGACATTTACCCTAGGTATTTAAACTGATCTTCAATGATAAAAAGGAAGGTGTCGATCTAATATTGTATGTATGAGAATTCACTGGAAGGAGCATACTTTTTTAAATTAATTCTTTGACCAGAGATCTTTTGAAATTCTGTAAGTGCTGTTAAGACTGCAGGCACAGTATTTTGTGGATCTGATATATACAGTACCATATAATTTGCGTATAGAAATTTTCTGTTCAAGTCCTTCTCTGATAATCCCCTTTATCTGATAAGCATTTCAACAGTGAACTGGCAGTGTTTCAATGGCGATTGCAAATAGCAGTGGTGACAAGGGACATCCTTGTCTGGTACCATATTCTAGTTTAAATTAGTCTGAACAAATGTTAATACAAACTGAAGCTTCTGGATTGGTATACAGTAATTTGATCCATGCACAAATGTTCAGGCCAAACCCAAATTTCTCTAATGTAGTGAAAGGTAGTTCCATTCAATCATGTCAAATGCTTTTTCTGCATCCAATGATAATAATATATCTGGGGTGTTTGACTTTGCAGGTGAATATATTACATTAAACAGGTGTCGAAGATTGGAAGCTAAGTGTCATGCATTCATATTCCTGAGTTCAAATTCCATACCTGGGCATTGTCCATTTAGATGGGCCTGTGGATTTGGTCAATGGTGATTGCAAAATTAGCTCTTGAGTGATTGTAGGTATATTTGTAAGAGAATGAGGCTTTGGCCCTGTCATCCTGTATTTAATTAAATGGATTACAGAATGTTATGGTACAAAATAAGTATGACCTTATGTCCTGCATGACCTGACTGCCATTCTTGATGACTAAATGGACTGTGGAAACACTGGGATTTTACGTGACCCGTGACCCTGTAGTTAGGATATAGCAGGTTGGATAATGGATGGATGGATGGATGAAATAGTAAATTTGTGCTGGGTAGGCAAGAATTGAGAAAAATATTTTATTTATTTATTTTATTTTTCCTAGTTTTAAAGTTTTACTCTGTTGGCCTAGCTCTCTTCCTATTTGATTTTAATAAAACCAATAAAATGTTAAAAAAAATAATATAGTTGGTTTTCTTGCTGAAAAATAAATTCTACAATAAAGGTCAGTGATATCACACAATATGTGTATCCAGTTATCTGAACTCTGGTTATACACAAGAAAATTTGACAAAATCCACAGAACACTGAATAAAAATCATCAAAGTCAGTATGATCTGTTTAACCATGTGTTCTTGTTCTTTTTACCTTACAAAAGAGAAGTTAATTTTTAGCTGGAAAATCTCTAACTATCTAACTTGTTATAAGGTGTAACTGTAAGCTGTATATCTATCTATCTATCTATCTAACTATCTATCTATCTATCTATCTATCACAACCTGAGTTCTTACTTTGAATGAACAATTTGCTTTGTTCTTTAAGTGATGACCAAAAAAAAAAAGTCAAAGACATCCTGTTGTCTTGTCATTTTAAAAGACACCTCATTCTGTTTACAGTAGATACCATCTGGCATAGAAGTTAGCATCAAGATGAAACTACTCTGGTGTCTCCTAGTTTATGCAGGTAAATAAATACACCTCAAAGCTTTTCTGGCATTTTGTGAAATGAAATTAATGTTTGTGATTGTTTTAAAATTTGATATTTAGCAATGTTAAGAAATATTAATCTTCTAGGCTTGATTATTTTTATGTTTTTTGTTTTATTTTTTTTTCAGGGCTGACTTTACAAGAAAGCATTACTCAAATTCCCAGTTTTGTATCTGAAATTGAAGGTGGTGAGATTACTCTGAACTGCACTTACGAATACACTGGTAGCTCAGCTCAGCTTTCTCTGCAGTGGTACAAACAAAATCAGAATGGAGTTCCTCATTATATAATACAAGCGTTACAGTGCTGGCCAGGACACTTTTGAATCAAAAGAAAAGATATTGGAAATCGTCATTCAACATTTCTTAGTTTGTCTCTCCAAAGGACATCTTTAACAATAAACAGACTAATGATGAGTGATTCAGATATGTATTACTGCGCTCTGAGGGCCCACAGCAGTACAACATCCTGTAGATGCTTTACCAAAAAGTAAACAAACATATTTCCATTCCTCGATCTCAACATCTGTAACAGTGGCTTTTTCTTTTATTATAAATTTAGTAATAAATGAGGACTGAAACTGTAGCCATGTTCATTACAATCAAAGTATAAATGTTTTGTATCCATTCATTTGTCAGGATTACGTATAGATGTATTAAAAGCAACTATTCCTGTCCATCACTTAAATTTCCTAATTCAAATGTGTGGCACTACATTTTAAAATCATTACACAACTGGCTGATAACATCACAACCACATTAACATCTGTTTTCATTATTTATTTAATTAATTATTTATGCTTCAATTGGATGTTTTCATGGAGAATAAAGATAACCAAATTCCCCTTTCAATGAATTTGAATAAAAGCAAGAAATAGAAAACGTCCATGAAAAAAATCTTAAAATATTTCAGCAGCATAACCCAAAATCCATGCTTCCAGTCATATGCTGGTACCATCCAAATACAGTTAGGTCCATAAGCATTTGAGCAGTAATACAATTTTCATACCCTTGGCTCTGTATGCCACCATAATAGATTTGACATAAAGCAATCATTACGTGATTGAAGTGTAGACTTTCAGCTTTAATTTAAGGAGTTTACCAAAAAATTGTAGGAGCTGTTTAGGGATGACAGACATTTGTATACATGGTCCCACTATTTTCTACTACGTATTAATCTGTTTATGTATATTTCCTAAATTATTGTTAAATTAACCATTTCTGCAAAATTCAGCTAAAAACACTGAAACCACACAAAATCATTTTTTTTAAATAAAGCCCACTTACCCAATCATTAGTCAAGTATTGTTTGCTCACTGCCTATCATTTGGCCTTATTATTATAGTTAAAGTATGTTCTTTGTAGTATGCAGCACCTGCAATACTTGAGGTTATTCAACAACAGTTGATGAACTGACAATCTGCTTGCTAAAGCATCTTATATTGCATAAAAGATACATACTTTCCACAGGAAAACAGTTTCACAAGCTTTACTTTAGCTTTTAATATTTCATGCATCTACTTTGTTGTAAATAGCGGGAAGAATTTGACTGCCTTCTCAGAAACAGTGGTATACTCTGTGCATCTCAGTCAGTCAGTCATTTTCCAACCTGCTATATCCTAACACAGGGTCACGGGCTCTGCTGGAGCCAGTCCTAGCCAACACAGGGCACAAGGCAGGAACAAATCCGGGAAGAGGCCAGCCACCGCGAACTCTGTGCATCTCTCCAAGCCAGAAATCATTCTAAGCTTATTGTTTAAAATGGTTGTCTCAGTCCTTTATCACATGAGGAATTTTATTCGCTATTCTATTTCTTTTGTGGAAAATTTGTTAGGAAAGTTTAAATCTTTAGGAGTAGGAAATAGTTGACTAATGCAGAAATATTAGAACATTTTTTCTCAGGTTGTAGTTTATGATGTAGTAAGGTAAAGAAATACAAGAGAGATCCTAAAAGTAAGGGCAACTTATCCTTTAATACGGTAACTGTGAGCAGATGAACATATAGTAACATTCACTTATATCTCTACATTGTTTCCTGCAGGTCTATGCACTTCTTGTATTGTTTCACTAATTGATTCTTTCAGAGAAAGCTTTTTAACTGCTCCCAAATTCAGGATAGCATCACTTTTTTAACCTCATCATCAGACCACATACAGCCTCTTTAAGTGGACTGAAAATTTGAAAGGCATATGGCGGTAGACCAGGGGCCTCATGTATAAATGGTGCATATGCACAAAAATGTTGCGTAATCCCATTTCCATGCTCAATCCGTGGTGTATAAATTCTAAACTTTCCATAAAGCCATGCACATTTTCACACTAGTTCAAACCTGGCGTCTTAAGTTCTCCACTCAGTTTTGCAAAGTGGCGGCGCATCAACTCAGTCTTTTGTTCCTTTTTTTTTTTTTTTACCGTGTCCTGTTCGGCTGTGAAGCAATCAAAATTGATGTCTGAATGCTGGATAGCTTGTTTCTCCTCACAACCATTC
>NW_024381469.1:0-24751 GCF_016835505.1 Polypterus senegalus
CCCAGTTCGGCGGTTTCAGGTCGCGGGGGACAACCGGAGCGGGGCCCCGAAGCTTCTCAAGCTTGTCCCTGGCGACGCTTAAGGAAGCAACGCCCACGCTGGGATGGATAATCCCTCTGCAGCTAAAGGAGCGCTAGGAACGGCGTGGGGCTGTGTCATCTCCAGCGCTGAGGGAGTAGCTCAGCGTTAAAGGAGGGAGAAAACAAATCTGCTCCAGTAAGACTGTTTCCACCGGTTTCGAATCGGGACCTTCAAGCTGCATAGGCTTAGCGTGATAACCACTACACTATGGAAACCAGACTCTTACCACTTGTCTCCTTGGCCTGGGTGGAAAATGGCATAGCGTTCAATGGCTGGTCTTCCCGGGAAACAAGCGAAAGAAATGACAAGAAAGATTACGAAGAGCTGAAATCAGTTAATCTCGGCGGAAAAGCAAACGGCGATAGAGCGGAGAAAGGAGCTCCTCGCTACTCTTACACGTAAAGGGAGGGAGGCACAGAGACATCCGTGCGACCTGTGGTGCGCGAAGCAGGAGCTGTGAACCCGTGAGCATTCAGCACCTTAGAAAGGCTTCCTGACTTTCCCAGAAAAACTCCGCAGCGCCACTGTTTCCACCCGGGACCTTTCGCGGTGAGGCTTACGTGATAACCACTACACTATGGAAACTAAGCCTGTCGCCACTTTTCCCTGCCGGTCCTGTTGGGTTGAGCACTTGCTCAAGTTTGGACTTAAAAAGGGATTGACCTTCAGCCACCCTGGGTCGGCAGTCTTAGTGCCTACCTTCAGGTGCACCCTGCTTCTCCCGAAAGGGAGCCTTAAGCCACTCGTACGTGTCGTAAGCAACAGGGGCCCATCTTCAATCCACCCCAAATCGCTGGCCCCAGGACAGAATGTTTCCACCGGTTTCGAACTGGGGACCTTCGTGTAAAGTAAAACAGCGTGATAACCACTACACTATGGAAACCTAGCTCCTGGCACTCCGCCAGGGGCCTGGTGAGCCAGATTCTGGGTAATACGGCGGTTTCAGGTCGCAGGGGACAAACTCGGAGCAGGGCCGCAAGCTTTCCCGTTTGTCCCTGGCGACGTTGTAAGGGAAGCAACGTCCACGCTGGATGGGATAACTTCCTCTGCAGCTAAAGGAGCGCTAAGGAGCAGCGTGGGGCCGGTGTCATCTCCAACGCTGAGGGGTAGCTCGGCGCTAAAGGAGGGAGAAAAAACAAATCTGCTCCAGTAAGACTGTTTCCACCCGGTTTCAACCGGGACCTTTCGTGTTAGGCGAACGTGATAACCACTACACTATGGAAACCAGACTCTACCCTTGTCTCCTTGGCCTGGGTGGAAAATGGCATAGCGTTCAATGGCTGGGCTTCCCGGGGAAACAAGCCGAAAGGAAATGACAAGAAAGATTACGAAAGGCTGAAATCAGTTAATCTGTGGAAAAGCAAACGGCGATAGAGACGGAGAAAGGAGCTCCTCGCTACTCTTACCGTAAAGGGAGGGAGGCACAGAGACATCCGGCGCACCTGTGGTGCGCGAAGCAGGCTGTGAACCGTGAGCATTCAGCACCTTAGAAAGGCTTCCTGGACTTTCCCAGAAAAACTCACGCCGACTGTTTCCACCCGGTTTGAACCGGGACCTTTCGCGTGTGAGGCTTAACGTGATAACCACTACACTATGGAAACTAAGCCTGTCCGCCACTTTTCCCGTCGTCCTGTTGGGTTGAGCACTTGCTCCAAGTTTGGACTTAAAAGGGATTGACCTTCAGCCACCCTGGTTCGGCAGTCTTAGTGCCTACCTTCAGGTGCACCCTGCTTCTCCCGAAAAGGGAGCCTTAAGCCACTCGACTTGACGCGTCGATGTAAGCAACAGGGGCCCATCTTCAATCCACCCCAACCGCTGGCCCCAGGACAGAATGTTTCCACCCGGTTTCAACCGGGACCTTTCGCAAAGTTTAACGTGATAACCACTACACTATGGAAACCTAGCTCCTGGCGCCCGCCAGGGGCCTGGTGAGCCAGATTCTGGGTAGTACGGCGGTTTCAGGTCGCAGGGGACAAACTCGGAGCAGGGCCGCAAGCTTTCCCGCTTGTCCCTGGCGACGTTGTAAGGGAAGCAACGTCCACGCTGGATGGGATAACTTCCTCTGCAGCTAAAGGAGCGCTAAGGAGCAGCGTGGGGCCGGTGTCATCTCCAACGCTGAGGGTAGCTCCGCGTTAAAGGAGGGAGAAAAAACAAATCTGCTCCAGTAAGACTGTTTCCACCCGGTTTCGAACCGGGACCTTTCGCTGTTAGGCTTAACGTGATAACCACTACACTATGGAAACCAGACGCTACCCTTGTCTCCTTAGACTGGGTGGAAAATGGCATAGCGCTCAATGGCTGGTCTTCCCGGGAAACAAGCCGTAAAGAAATGACAAGAAAGATTACGTAAAGGCTGAAATCAGTTAATCATGGAAAAGCAAACGGCGATAGAGACGGAGAAAGGAGCTCCTCGCTACTCTTACCGTAAAGGGAGGGAGGCACAGAGACATCCGTGCGCACCTGTGGTCTTGCGAAGCAGGCTGTGAACCGTGAGCATTCAGCACCTTAGAAAGGCTTCCTGGACTTTCCCAGAAAAACTCACGCCACTGTTTCCACCCGTTTCAACCGGGACCTTTGCGTGAGGCTTAACGATGATAACCACTACACTATGGAAACTAAGCCTGTCCGGCCACTTTTCCCGTCGTCCTGTTGGGTTGAGCACTTGCTCCAAGTTTGACTTAAAAGGGATTGACCTTCAGCCACCCTGGTTCGGCAGTCTTAGTGCCTACCTTCAGGTGCACCCTGCTTCTCACGAAAAGGGGAGCCTTAAGCCACTCGACGTGTCGTGTAAGCAACAGGGGCGCCCATCTTCAATCCACCCCAACCACTGGCCCCAGGACAGAATGTTTCCACCCGGTTTCGAACCGGGACCTTTCGCGTGTAAAGCTTAACGTGATAACCACTACACTATGGAAACCTAGCTCCTGGCCTCCCGCCAGGGGCCTGGTGAGCCAGATTCTGGGTAGTACGGCGGTTTCAGGTCGCAGGGGACAAACTTCGAGCAGGGCCGCAAGCTTTCTCGCTTGTCCCTGGCGACGTAAGGGAAGCAAACGCCCACGCTGGATGGGATAACTTCCTCTGCAGCTAAAGCGCTAAGGAGCAGCGTGGGGTCGTGTCATCTCCAACGCTGAGGGTAGCTCGCGCTAAAGGAGGGAGAAAACAAATCTGCTCCAGTAAGACTGTTTCCACCCGGTTTCAACCGGGACCTTTAGCTGTTAGGCTTAACGTGATAACCACTACACTATGGAAACTAGACTCTACCCTTGTCTCCCTTGGCCTGGGTGGAAAATGGCATAGCGTTCAATGGCTGGTCTTCCCGGGAAACAAGCGAAAAGAAATGACAAGAAAGATTACTTAAAGGCTGAAATCAGTTAATCATGGAAAAAGCAAACGGCTATAGAGACGGAGAAAGGAGCTCCTCGCTACTCTTACCGTAGAAGGGAGGGAGGCACAGAGACATCCGGCGCACCTGGTGCGCACGGCAGGCTGTGGGAACCGTGAGCATTCAGCACCTTAGAAAGGCTTCCTGACTTTCCCAGAAAAACTCACGCCCGCACTGTTTCCACCCGGTTTGAACCGGGACCTTTTGTAAGGCGCTAACGTGATAACCACTACACTATGGAAACTAAGCCTGTCCGGCCACTTTTCCGCTGTCCTGTTGGGTTGAGCACTTGCTCCAAGTTTGGACTTAAAAGGGATTGACCTTCAGCCACCCTGGTTCCGCAGTCTTAGTGCCTACCTTCAGGTGCACCCTGCTCTCCTCCCAAAGGGAGTTTTAAGCTACTCGGGACGATCGTAAGCAACAGGGCGCCCCATCTTCAATCCACCCCAACCGCTGGCCCCAGGACAGAACAATGTTTCCACCCGGTTTTCGAACCGGGACCTTTCATGGTAAAGCTTAACGCGATGCAAACTCTACACTATGGAAACCTAGGCCCCTGCCTCCAGGGGCCTGGGTGAGCTGGATTCTGGGCAGTATGGCGTTTCAGGTCTCCAGGGACAAACTTCCGAGCAGGGCAGCAAGCTTTCCCGCTTGTCCCTGGCGACAATAGGCGGGAAGCAACGCCCACGCTGCATGGGATAACTTCCTCTGCAGCTAAAGGAGTGCTAAGGAGCAGCGTGGAGGGGGTCATTCCAACGCTGAGGGTAGCCTCAAAGGAGGGAGAAAACAAATCTGCTCCAGTAAGACTGTTTCACCCGCTAACATACCGACCTATGGAAAGCTAACGTTAACCACTTTTCCACCTATTGAAACCAGACTCACCCTTGCCTATGGCCTGCTGGAAATGGCATAGCGCTAATGGCTGGTCTTCCAGGGAAACAAGCCGAAAGAAATGACAAGAAAGATTACGAAGGCTGAAACAATTAGGGAAAAGCAAACGGCATAGAGACCGAGAAAGGAGCCCTCGCTACTTCACCGTTAAGGAGGGAGCACAGAACGGTAACCGTGACTCAAGCAGGAAGGCTGTGAACCGTGAGCATTCAGCACCTTAGAAAGTCGGACTTTCCCCGAAAAACTCACGCCAACTGTGTCCCCAGCTTCAACCCGGGACCTGGATGCTAGGCGAATGAACCACCACTGGAAATCACCAGCTGGGCCACTCTTCCGCGTCTGTTGGGTTGAGCCTTGCTCCAAGTTTGGACTTAAAGGATTGACCTTCAGCCACCCTGGTCGGCAGTCTTAGTGCTCACCTTCAGGTGCACCTGCTTCCCGGTAAGGGACCGGCTAACCACCACTTGGAAAGTCTACAGTGCCCTTCTTCAATCCACCCCAACCGCTGGCCCCAGGACAATTCACCCGGGTTCCACGGCATTCCGCGTTAACCAGGAAATCACTAACCCTGGAAACCTTACCCGGCCCTCGAAGGGAGGTGAGCCAGATTCTGGGTAGTACGGCGTTCAGGCCAGGGGACAAACTCGGAGCAGGGCGCAAGTTTCCCTTGCCTGCGCGCAAGCAGGAGCAACGCCCACGCTGATGGATAACTTCCTTTCAGCTAAGGGCGCAAGGGGCGCTGGGCCGTGTACCTCCAACGCGAGGACCCGCTGCTAAAGGAGGGAGAAAACAAAGCCAAGACTTTTCCAGGTTTAACCGGATTTCAGTAGGTAACGGATAACCACTACACTATGGAAACCAACCACCTGCCTTGGCCTGGTGGAAAAGGATAGTCAATGGCTGGTCTTCCTGGAAAAAGCCGAAAAGAAAAAGAAAATTAAAGGCGAAATCAGTTAAAGGAAAAGCAAACGCTAAGAGACGAGAAAGGAGTTCCCACTCTACCGTAGCGGAGGGAGGCAAGAGATACCGCGAAACCTTGGTGCCAAGCGGTAGAACCGTGAGCTCAGCACCTTAGAAAGGCTTCCTGACTTTCCAGAAAACTCACGCCACACTGTTTCACCGTCTTGAACGCCCCTTCGCTGAGGCTCCGAAGACTAAGCCCGGGGACTAACGTCGCCACTTTACCCCCCGTTGGGTTAGCCTTGCCCAGTTTGGCCAAGGGTTCAGCCACCTTCGGCAGCTTAACCTCCCCATCCCCCTACCAAAGGGGCCAGCCAATTCTACCCGCGTTAACCAGGCGCACTTCAATCCACCCAACGCTGGCCCGCACAGGTTACCCGGTTGAACCTGGCTTCCGTAAAGCAAAGGGGACCAGGGGTGGAAACTCACCGGGCCGCCAGGGCCGGCGGGACAATCGGGAGCGGCTGTTAGTCCCGGGCAACCGGAGAAAAATTCCCGTGCCTCCACGCTGAGGGGATCACGCCCCTGGAGGGAAACTCCCGTAGTTGGCGAAACGGCCCATACCCCGGTAACCGCCTACAGGTAGGGAAAAACAAACTCTCCAGGAGAAGCCTCGTCAACTGACCTTCGGTAGGGTTAAGGATACAAACACTATGGCACGTAACCTTGCACCTTGGCGGGGAAATCAAGCTCAATGGCTTCTCCGAAAAAGCGGGCAAAGTACGATTCGAAGGACAATTCACTGGAAAGCAACCGCTACATCGAAAGGGAGCTCCTGCTTACCTAGAGCCACTACGATTCACCTTGGGCCTGGCAGGCTGTGAACCTGGCATCAGCACCTAGGAGCTTCCTGCTTCCAGTAACTCAGCCTGTTTACCAGCTTCAACCGGGACCTTCACGGGGGAACTGTCCACCACTTGAACAAGCCCCCCTCCCCCCCCTGGGTGAGCCTTGCCCAGTTTATACAAGGTTGCCTTAGCCACCTGTTCGCAGGTTACTGTTTCCTTCAGGCACCCTGTTTCCCTAATGATAACCACTACACATGGAACGCATCTAGCCGCCCGAGCCGTGGCCCCAGGCAGAGGGTTTCACGCTTCAAGGGAAACAGGAACGCTTCCCGGTAACTTTAATAATAGGAACCTAGCCCGGTGCCTCCTCCGGGCTGGGAGCCAGACGCTGGGCGGTGCCCTTGGCCGGGGGGAAACTCGGAAGGCGAAGCTTCCTGGTCCTAGCAAATTTGCGTTAAACCCACCTTGAGGTAACGAAACCTAAAGGGGCAAGAGCCCTCGGCCGGGAAGGCAAGCCAGGTAGCTCCGGGGAAGAGTGAAGGAGAAACAAACTGCAAAGAATGTTTCCCCAAATCAACCGGACTTCATAGTTAACGGATAAAGGCAGCTCCTCGGAAACAGACACGGCCTCCTGGCGACAATGATCGCTAAGGCTGGTTCCGGAGACAGCCAGAAATTCAAGATTTCAGAAACCCGGGATTTTCCCTTGAAACCGGCTTTGAGACGGAGTGAGCTCCCTACACTGAACAAGCCATGGACCACATCCCGTGGCCCCGTGGTTGGCCTGCAAGCTTGACCTGAGGATTACCTTACAACCTCTGACTTTCGAAAACTTGCCTACTTTCACCCGTTTCCAACGGGACATTAGCGGAGGCTAAGCAACCACACCATGGACAAACTGTCCACCATTTCGTGCCCGTGGGGACATTTCCCCAAATTTGACTTAAGCCATACCTTGGACCCGCTCGGAGCAGGTACCTCAGTCCTGTTCCCGGTTCAAAGGGACCTTGCGCGAGCTCGTGTCCGATACGCATGGGAACACCCCACCGCTGGCCCGGACAAATGCCACGGCAATGACCTGGGTAAGTAACAGTAAGGGAAACAGCAGGAAACGTGCCCGTAGCGCTTTACCTTCTGGGTGTAAGGTTCGGCCAGGGACAACTAGCAGGGCTTGAACCGCTTCCCCTGCGCCTGGTGAAGAACGCCACGCTATGGGTAACTTCCCCGCAAACGGACATAGGAGGACGCTGATCCAACTGAGGAGTCGCAAGAGGGGGAAAAAACTTCCAAAGGGGTTCTTAGCACCTGGTTCCAGAGCTCCGCGCTAACCTTCTCCTAAGGAACCAACCACCATGTCCCTGCCGGAAAATGCATCGCCCTGGCGCTTCCGGAACACCAAAGATCACCCGATTACCGCGGTGGAAATCATATCTCTGAAAGCAACGCAAGGACCAGGCGAGCTCCCCTACTCTACGTGAACGGGGGCCGAATCCGGCAAGACCTTTGGGCCCCGCTGTGAACCGGGGGTCCAGCCTGAAGCTTCCACTCCCAGAAAACTCCGCCGGCCCTGTCATTTACCCGGCTACGGGACCTCCGGACACGGGAAACCATCCTTGAAACTCCTGTCCACCACTTTTTCCGCCACCTGGGTTTTGGGAAATGCCAACTTTGCTTTGGGAGCTTCACCACGCTGGTGCCGTCTAACCCCCAGGACACTTATGCGTTTGGGGCCTTTCCACGGGAGGCGTAGCAAAGGGTCCAATCCCCCAAAGGGCCCAGGACACCGGTTTCCCCGGTTGAACCGGAATTCCCCCGGGGAAAACTTGAAACCTACCTAGGAAACTAGCCATGTCCCCAGGGGCCTGGACCAGCGGAGAAGGGGTCACGCAGGGAAACAGCGGCCGCAATCCTCCGCAGGTTTCCGCTAAGGGACCAAGGACGCTGGAGGATACTTCCTGCAGCCGGAGCGCTAAGAGCAGCGGTCGGCTTCCACGTAGGGACTCTGCTGGAGAAGAAAACAACCCCCAGGAAGATTTTCCACCCGGTTTCAACCGGGACCTTGCATAAAAACTGAACACTACACTATGGAAACCACTCTGTGACTTTGGCCTGGTGAAACATGTTTGGAGCCCCGGGGCAAGCGAGAAACAAGAAATCCAATTTCGTAAGTGGGAAAGCAACGCGTAGGAACCGAGCAGGGGAGCCGCACCCCCGAAAGGAGAGGCACGATTTCCCGGAATCCGTGGTCCCAGGCTTGAACCGTGACCATCAGACCCAAGGCTTCCTGACTTCCTGGAAACTACGCACCACTGTTTCCCCTCGGTCCTTGGCGGGCTTCAAGGAGTTAAGTGATTCCTCAACATGGAAAAGCCTGTCCACTTTCCCGCCCTAAGTTGGGTTAGAGCACCCAAGTTTGCTAAAGGGATTACTGACCACCTGATCGCAGTCAGTGTACCCGTGCCCCTGCTTCCCGGGGGAGTACACGGATAACCCCACTATGGAAACCCATTCTCCCCCCCTGGGCCTGGGGCAAAGGTTTCACCGGTTTCAAGGGGCTTCAAGGAAAGCTAAGGTAACCATTCATTTGAACCTGTTGGGCCCCCAGGGACAAGGGAGCCTTCCTCTGGTGAGAGTTCAGGCCGCAGGGGCATCCTGAGCGGGGCCAGCTTCCGCTGTCCGGGCGTAAGAAAACGTCCACCCTTTTGAAACTTCCACGCCCCAAGGATTTGCCGTGGCCGGGTATTCCAAGCTAGGTAGTCCCTAGGGGGAAAAAATGCTCCAGTGACTGTTTCGGCCACCGTTAAGGACCTTCCCGGGTTTGGAACGGATAACCATCAAGCTCATGGGCCCCAGACTAAGCCTCCCGCCTGGCGGAAGCAAGGCGGCCCCCGGACAAGCGAAGAATGACAATTAAAAGGGTAATCGTAATCTCAGGAAAACAAACGCAAAAGCCTGCCCCCCTTCCAGGAAGGGTAGGCACGGATACCGCGAACTATGGAAACCCCCAGGCGTCCGGGCCCGCACTTAAGGTTCGACTTCCAGGAAACTCAGCCACTGTTCCACAGTTCACGACTTCCCGGAGGGCTAAGCGAAGCGAGAAAAAGGACTAACCTGTCCCACTTCCCGGCCTGTGTTGAATTGCCAGTGAATTTAAAAGACCTAGCACCCCTTTTGGGGTTGTGAACTCAGTCATCTGCTTCTCCCGAAAGGGGAGCCTTAAGCAGCAGAATTAACAGGGCTACTTATCCACAAACCGCTGGCCAGGACAGAATGTTCCACTTGCTAAAGGGGACCTTGGAAGTTACCGGCCCTCTAGGACTTCGGCGCCTGCCCCAGGAGCTGGGACAATCGGAGTACGGGCGTTGGCCCCAGTTCAAACCGGACCTTCCAGGCTTACGTTACCCGTCGAACGGAAGCAACAGCCTGGATGGGATAACTCCTTGGAAAGGGCTCCAGGGACGTGGAGGAGCCACTGAGGGTACTCCGCGTTTAAAAGGGGGAGAAAAGCAAAGCTCAGTAAGACTTTCCACCGGTTAACGGACCCGCTTAGGCACACTGCCCTAAAGGAACCAGCCTACCTGTCCTTGGCCGTGGAAAAATGGTTTTTCCAAAACTGTCTTCCGAAACCCGATTTTAAGAAAATTCTGTAGGGAAATCTACAGGAAGCAACCGCTGGCGGGGAGTTCCCCTCTCAGAAGGGGGCGGGAATCCGCCCTTTCCAAAGGCTGGAAGGGTGCATCCACCTAGGAAAGTCCCGATTCAGAAAAGCGCCCCACTGTTTCCACCCGGTTGAACCGGGACCTTTGTTGAGCGGTTGTAAACCTGCTATACGGAAAAAGCCTGTCTACCTTTCCCGCCCCGGGGTTGAGCATTGTCTTTGGACAAAAGAGTCAGCCACCTGATAATCAGTCTAGGCTGAACTTCACTGCACTGCCGCCCGAAAGGAGCTACCCCCTTGGTACGAAGCAGGCACTTAACCACCCGGTCGGGCCTTGGACGGTTCACCCGTTCAAAGGGGGAGAAACTGATAAACCACACCAGAATCACCTTCCGCCAGGGGGCTTGACCAGGAATTTAGTCGCTTTAGCTCGCAGGGCAACTGAAGGTGCCACTGCTTTCCCGTCCGCGGCTAAGGGGAACAACCCAGCGGTGGGATAACTCCTGCAGGAAAGCAGTTAGGGAGCCGGGGGGGTGGCACTCCAACTGGGGGGCCCTCGGCTAAAGGAGGGAGAACAAATCTGGTCCACGACTTTTCCCCGGTTCCCCCAAGTGTAGCCACATTCCACCGGTTGGAACCACTTTGTTTCTTCCTTTCCTGGGGGAAAGCAACGCCTGCTTTTCCCGGAACAAGGCGGGTTTACAAGAAAGATTACAAAAATTAAGTTAATCTGAGAAAGACATAGAGACGAGAAAGGGCCCTCGCTATTTCCGAAAGGAGGGAGGCACAGAATCCGTCAGCACCTGTGGTGCCGCTAGGCGAACCGGGGCATTCAGCACCTTAGAAAGGCTTCCTGACTTTCCCAGAAAACTCACGCACTGTTTCCACGATTTCAACCGGGACCTTTTGGAGGCTAACGGAAACCACACACTATGGAAACTGCCTGTCCGCCACTTCTTCCGGGGGCCTGTTGGGTTGAGCACTTGCTCCAAGTTTGACTTGGAGGGATGACCTTCAGCCCCCTGGTTCGGCAGTTAGTGAAACCTCAGGTCACCCGCTTGAAAGGGGTCCAACCAACCCACGTACAACAACTACTTCATCCACAAACTGTCCCCACACGGAAATCAAGCACGGACTATCCCACAATGGGAACGCTCCGTTCCCCCTTTGGGAAACCTATCTGGCGCCCCGGGGCACTGAGCGATTCTAGGTAACGGGGTCCCAAAGGGCAGGGGAAAACTGGAAGCCGCTTCCTTACCCGCTAACCGGGCGGGAGCACGCCCCGGAGGGACTCCTGAGGTAAGGACAAGGAACTGGGGCTTCCCGGAACCCGGGCAGAGGAGAACAAACCTCCAAAGAGCTCACCTTCAACCGGACCATTGGAATAGCTCCGATTTCCTCCTAGGAAGCCGAGCACTGTCCTTGGCTGGGAATTTCAGTAAGGTGCTCAGGAAAGGAAAGAAATCAAAGTAGAGCTGAACATAACAGTGAAAAGAACGGCTTGAACCCGGGAAGGACCCCACCCTTTCCGTTGTGGCCAGAAATCCAGGCGTTCCGTGGTCGCAACGACTGTACCGGGAGATTCAGACCTGAAAGGTCCTGATTCCCCGAACCAGCGCAGGTTTACACTTCTAAGACCTTGGGGGAGCTTCGTGACACCTGTCACTTGGAAGCTAGCCTGTGCCACTTTCCCCGAAAGCCGTTTAGCCTGCCCGTGGATTAAAGGGATTTCAACCTTACCCTTGGCGGACTAAGTCCTACCTAGGTGCAACCTGCTTCCCCTAATGGTTTAGCCCTGACTCGGTAACACCGGGCCCCACCAATGTCCAACTGGGCCCAGGAAGACTTCCACCGGTTCCCAAGCCTTGCGTGTTTAACGCTGAAACCACTCCTGGAAAACCCGCTCGGGAAAGGGGCCTGGTGACCACTTTGGTAGTAGGAGGTAGACCAGGCAACTGAGCGGCCGCCCCTCCGGCTTCGGCGAGCTGTAAGGTAGCACGCCACCTGGAATTCCCTGCTCAAGGGCCTAGGAGAGCGCTGAGGTAACTCTCCAACGCTGAGGACTCGCGAAGAGGGTAAACATGCTCCGAAGCATTTCCACGGTTGACCGGGACCCTGCGTAGCTTAATAACCTTAGAATGACCCCAGGCCTCGCTGGAAGGAACCCAATGGGTCTTCCCAACAAGCCGAAGAATGCAAGTTCTAAGGGTCGGAAAGAAGAAACACAAGAAGGAAAAAGCCCCTCCACTTTAAAACGGGAGGGTACAGCGCCACTTGGGCAAGCAGGGTGAACCTTACCACCTTTGGAAAACTTGTGACTTCCACTCTACCAAAGCTTCCCCAGTTTCAAGGACCAGTGCGGGCACGGATTCCCTCCCTTCCTGGGAACAAGCTGTCCCCACTTTTCCGGACCTGTTGCTGAACTTCTCCATTTTGGTAAGGATCCTTACCACCGGTTTGGGCTTAGCCTACCTTCGGTGCACCCGCTTCCCCAGGGGAAATTAAACAAGCCCCGAAAGAAGAACAGGGCCCCATCTTCAATCCACCCAACCGCTGGCCCCAGGAAACAGGTTTCCACCGGTTTCAACGGACCTTCAAGTAAAGTAACCGATAACCACTACAAGGAAACCTAGCTCCTGGCGCCCTCGCCAGGGGCCTGGTGAGCCAACTGGGTATTGTTTGGCCGGGAAACCGAGCAGGCCCAGCTTCGGTTTCCTAGTCGCTAAGGGACACGCCATCAGGGATAACTTCCTGCAGCTGAAGGGAGCTGGGCAAGAACCTGGAGGGTGCTCTCAACCGAGGGGAGCCTGCTGGAGTGGGCAACCTGTTCAATAGGGGGCTTTCCACCGTTAACCGGGACCTTCCAGTAATAGCCTAACGGCCTCCCACAAATGGAACCGTTCTGGGCTGTCTCTTGACCTGGGGAAAAAAGGGGCCCATGGTCTCCGGGAGCAAGCCGAGAATTTACAGAAAGCATTACTAAGGGGAAACGTTACAGGTAAAGCACCGGAGACCGGGGCGAGCGCCCTTAGTGAAGGAGACACAGGACCCGGGACCTGGCCCCGGACGGACGTAGCATTCACCTTTAAGGGCTTCGGATTAAGAAAAACACACTGAAACCCTTTTAACCGGGACCTTTGGGGAACTTAACTTAAAAGAGGAACCAGCCTGGCTGCACTTTCCGCTGCCCTGGTGACGCTCTCAAATGACTTAAGGGATACCTTCGCTACCGGGGCGTCTTAATGCCAGCACCGTAGGTGCACGAGCTTCTCACCGTAAAGGGGAGCAAGACATCCGCAGTAACAACAAGGGTTACTTCAACCTTTCAACGGCGCCCTGGAAGAGTTTCCCGTCTCGGAGGGTTTCAGGTAAGCTAACGGATAAACTACTCACACTGAGGGAAAGAACTCCCCGCTTTCCCCCCAAGGCAGGGCAAGGGGGAGGGGTTACCTTTTAGAGGATGAGCAAAGGCCCACCAATCCTTGTCCTGGAAAACTGGCAACCGGACAGGATGAAGGGCTAACTTCACTCACTGGAAAAGCCCCGTTCACCGGCCCGATTCCAAGGCGGAAAGCTACAGCATTAAAGAGTACGACCCCGCTAGAGCTTTCCACCGGACTAAAGGACCTTTCCCGGGTTCGGAACGTGAGAACCGGCACGGAACCCTGCCTTGCCCGGCGCCGGACGGGAAATCCATTCCTGGCTCGGAAATTCACCAATTTCACAGTTAACGGGACATCATTAGGAACTGTAACCCCACTTGGAAACAGCTGCCTTTCCCGCGGGGTGAAAAGCCAAACTTCAGCTGTCCCGCATTGCTGGCACCCAATTAGGCAATCCCCTAAAAGGGTTAAGACCAAGAAGAACCGCCCCTAGCCAGAGGGGGCCCGTGGACCCCGGTAAGGCTTACGTGAAGATAACCCATGCCCAAAACCCTCCCCCTTGTCCCTGGCCGCTGGTAACACTGCCCAAGTGGACAAAGGAACCCCGCCCCATCGGAGTTAGAGCCAGTAGTAACCCGGTGCACCTAAAGGGAGAAAGCGCTCCTAAGTCACCGTTGACAGGACTTAACTGGGGAAGGTAACCTCCATCACCCCTCCCGGCTGGCCCAAACGAACCGTTTTCCCGGTTACGACCATCAAGCGGCGGAAAAACCTAAGGGAAACAAAGGGAATGGAAACGGTTAAAGGGAAAGGAAGCAGCCAGCGGCCGGAGGTTTTCGCAGACCTGGGTCCCAAGGGCGTGAACCTGACGAGGAAGGCTTCCCTACTCTCCCAAAAACCCACGCCCACGACTCATGCACCGGAACTTTCCTTGGAGCTAACGGATAACCTCACTATGGAAAACCCCCCGGCCGGTACCTTCCCTGTTGGAGCAATGCCAGTCAACTGGTCGGGACAGCCAGATGCCGAGGGACTGGTCCCCTGCCAGAAATGGGAGCCTTCATCACCCAGGCACAGGAGTTACCAACACCATTGGGGCCAGTTACTTTCCGGTCTAGACTCAGGCCTGGTAACATACTCAGGACTGCGTCCCGCCATTGGCTTCCGGGAAAACCAAAGGACGCATAGGAGAACAACCCGGGCAACTCGTAGCGGGTAGCCGCGGGCACAGAACGTAGGAGCTGCTGGAGGCTAACCTACCTTAGCCGGCTCCACAGGTTACCGTGCCCGTGGGGCCGAACGCAGGGTTACCCGCTCCAAGGGGAAAACTTCTGACTTCCGACCACAAATTTCCCCCTTAAGGACCTGCACAGGACTAAGCAACCCATAGGATTCAGGACACAACCAGCCGAAGGGCCTTGCCTGACCTGTGGGAAAGCCAGCATTAATTAGGAGACCTAACCAAGTTTCCCCTGAGGGACGGGCCTTGCTACCAGTAGACCAGCTTCCCGGCGGTCCTTCCCCGGCTGTAGGTAGCCCAACCACAAGCTTCCCCTAGCCTGGTGAAAGCTAGACAGTTCCCCCCGGTTTCAACCGGGATCCAAGGGGCTAAGCGAACAGTATTTTGGAACTAACCTTGGCATCAGGGGGGGGGCACTCAAGGTACGGTTCCGGTACCCGGTCAAGTGAACCTAGCTTCAGGGACCCCGGGGTCCGCTGGGTAAGCATTCCGTTGCGGTTCCCGGGAGCGAAGTTCAATCCAGGCACCTGGAAACAAAGGTCACGTACAAAGGGCCCCCTTTGGGGGAGCCCGTTCACTTAATTCCAGCGGGGACCCTGTAGCTGTTCCCTTAAGGGGTTTGACGGACAACTGCCGCCAAAATTTCCTTCCCTGGGCCAAGAATTACCACCTATGGGAACTTCCGAAAACCCTTATTAAAGCTCAATCTAACCTTAGCACCCGGCGGAGGGGAAAGATCGCTCAACGGTGGACCAGGCAAAACCGATCCGAAAGCCCCGGTGCGAAAGCATTACAGGAAAGCGACTTCCCACTGGACTGGTCAACGGACTCAAGGCTCTTCCCAGAAACGGAGAAACAAAATACGTTCGCCTTGGCGGACGCAGTTCTAGGCCCCAAAAAGGGCACCACCTGGAGGCCGGCCCGAGGATTTTGCACCTTTCGAAGCAGCGAACTGAGAGTCCAAAGGGCACTTCAAACACGCAACCGGTTAACGGATAAGGAAGTATAACCACTACACATGGAAACCAAGCTTCCTGCCCTTTGCCCCGCAGGTCCGTGATGGCTTCCAAGCTTGCTAAAGGGGAAAACTCAGCCCTGTTCTACATTTAAGGACCTTCAGGGTGTTTCCCAAAAGGAGCCTTAAGCCATGGCGCGCCGGTCAACCGGGGTCCCTCTCAAGACCAACATTGGCCCAAAAGGTTTCCGGTTTCAACGGGTTCGGTAGTTTACGTGAAACCCTACATAGGAACCAGCCTCTGCTGCCAGGGGCCTGGCGAGATTCGGGAAGGGGTTTCAGGCGCAGCCAAACGAGCACCGAAGCTTCCCTTTCCGTCAGCTACGGGGCAACCCCCGCTGGTTGGAAGCCTTGAGCCAGGAGGAGGGAGAGGGCCGTGTCAATCACGCGGGAGCCCGTCCTAGGAGAAAAAGCTCCACCGTTACCCCGGTTTACCCGACCCTTGATAGCCCGGGGCCATACCTAGGAAAAAGACTTCCTTGCCCTTGGCCTGGGTAAAAAGGCAGCCCAGTTTGGTCTTCCAGGAAAACCAAGACTGCACGAGATTACTTAAGCTAAAAGTTAACAGCAAAAGCAATTATGCAGACGGAAAGGGTTCCCCTCTCTTACCGAAAAAGGAGGCCAGAGATCTTCGGTCAATGGGCCAGGTAGGAACCCTGAAACAGCACCTTAGAAAGTCCGACTCCCAGCCGCCGTGGTAGCAGCTTCAACCGGGCATTTCCCGGAAGGGCTGACAAAACAGGAAACAGCTGTCCGATAATTTCCTCGCCGTTGGGGAGCCTTGCAGCTGACAAAGGGGGTGCCTTCCCCCCCTTGGTCTAGGTTAGCACTTCAGGTGCAATGCTTCCATACCTAACCCGTCTTTGGGCGGTAACAACGCCCCAAAACCCCCAATCACCAGCCCCCCAGGACAATTTTTCCCCCCTTCACCTGGGCACAGTAAATTTACTAACATACACTTGGAAACTTAGTCTGGCCCCCAGGGATGAGCCCGATGGGTTAGGTTAGGCTCCGGGACAACTCGGGCAGGGCCAACCCCGCTGTCCCCGGCATGCTAAGGAAAACAAAACCCCTGAACACTTCCTTGCAGCTAAAAAGCCGGGCCGCGGGGGCGGTGTCATCTCCAACTGAGGGTAGCTCCGTAAAGGAGGAGAAAACAAATCTGTCCAGTAAACTTTTCACCGTTCTAACCGGGAACCGCAGGTTAGGATAACCACTAAAATGGAAACCAGACCCCCTTGTCTCCTGGCCTGGGTAAATGGCATAGCTCAATGGCTGGCTTCCCGGGAACAAGCAAAGAAATGACAAGAAAGATTCACGAAAGGCTGAAATCAGTTAATTCGGAAAAAGCAACGCTAAACGGGAAAGAGCTCCTCGCCACTCTTCCGGGGGGAGGCAAGAATCGGGGCCCCGGGCAGGGAGGCTGTGAACCGTGAGCATTCGCACCTTAGAAAGGCTTCCTGACTCTCCCAGAAAACCAAGCCCACTTTCAACCGGTTCACCGGCTTAAGGATGAGCAACGGAAAGCATCCCACCTGGAAACCCTGCGACACTCTTCCAGTTCCTGTTACGTTCACGCCATTGGCCAAAAATCACCTTCAGCCCCGTCTGCATTTTAGGCCTACCTTGGTAGCACCTCTTTCCAAAAGGAGCCTTAAGCACAGGTTCGGTAAACAGGGTTTTCCATTTAACCACAACCTGCTGCCCAGAGGAGCTCCACCTGGGACGGGGCTAAAACCGGAAACCGGACCAGGAAACTTTCCCTGGTCACGCCGGGGCTGGTAGCCAGGTTCGGGTAACTCGGTTAGCCAGGGCAACCGGGCCGGGGCCGAAGTACCCTTTCCTGGTAGCCGGGGGAGCAAGCCCACGCTGGGGAAACTTGCACCAAAAGAGGAATGTGGCGTCACTCCACGCTGGGGCAGCCAAGGGGAAGAAAAAATGAGATTTTCCACCTCGTTTCGAACCGGGACCTTCCAGTTAGGCAACGAAACCACTCACATGGAAACCAGATCTACCCTTTCTCCTGGCCTGGGTGGAAAGGATAGCTCAATGGCTGGTCTTCCGGGAAAGTCAAAGAAATGACAAGAAAGATTACAGCTGAAATCAGATCGGCGAAAGCAAACGGCGTAGAGACGGAGAAAGGAGCCCTCGCTACTCTACCGTAAAGGGAGGGAGGCAAGAGATATCCGTCACCTTGGGCGAGGAGCGACGTGCACTTCAGCCCTTAGAGCTTCCACTTAAAAACCAGCCATGTTTCCACCCGTTTAACCGGACCTTTCAGGCGAGGTAACCGATAACCATACACTAGGAATCGACCTTCCTGCCCTTTCGCCCCTGGTGGCACTTGCCAGTTGGACTTAACGATTGACTTCAGCCACCCTTTTGGCATCTTATCCACCAAGGTAACCCTACCCCAAAGGGGCCAGCCACTGATCGGGGCACAGGCCATCTTCAATCCCAACGCTGACCCAGACGAATTCCCCCACCGGTTGAACGGGACTCCAGAAAGCTTACTGGGATAATCCCACTAGGAAACCACCGGGCGCCGCCAGGGGCTGGAATCAAATTTTAGGGTAAGATCCGGCCAGGGGTCACCCTTTCAAGACCCGGTGTCCGCACGGTAGGAAGCAAGCCACGCGGTAACTCTGCTCCGAAATGGAGCGTTTGTGTATCTCCACGCAGGGTAGCCCCGTAAAGGAGGAGAAACAAACTGTCCAAAACTATACCGGCGTCAACCGACTTCCTGTTACTAAGGGGATAACCACTCCCCCTGGCCAACCGACCTTTCACCCTTTGGTTGGGTAAAAAGGTTCTAAGTGGCTCCGAAACAGCCAAGATGACAGGTTAAAAGGTGATCATATCTGGCAACAAAGGGTAACGGAAAGGAGCCTCTACTTTCACCGAAGGAGGGAGCCCTGCAAACGTGCCATGTAGCCCGGTGTGAACCGGGCTTTCAGGGAAAGGCTTCCCGATTGGGAAACTCACTCCCTACCTTGAACACCTCAGCGTGGGCTTACGAAAATCACAGGAACTAAGCTGTTCCCCTTTCGTGTCCTGTGGGAGAACGCTAAGTTGGACTTAAAGGTTACCTCCTCCGGTTGGTCTAGTCCTACCTCGGGCACCGCTCCCAAGGGAGCCTTAGCCCTTGGACGGTGGAAGGACTACGCCCACTATCCCCCAAACCGAGGTGAAGGGGTTAAGGCCAACAACGGGACACAAAAGCAAAGGTTTCCCCTCCAAGGGACAGCTCCGGGTACCAGGGCTGGACGCAGATTCTAGCTAAGGTGCCTTCCGGTGACAAATTTGAGAGGGGGTAACGCCCCGCGAGCAAGGCTGAAGGAACACCCCGGCGCGCAACGTTTTTGCCGGGCCCCAAGTTTTCCCGGGAACGGTGCACTCCACGCTGGGTAGCCGCGCTAGGGGAATAAATCGCTCCAGATAGCGTTTCCCGCTTACGAAACCCGCGAACTTAACCGTACCCGACATGGAAAAGACTACCCTTCCCTTTGGCCTGGTAAAGCTAGGTCACGGCTGGTCTTCCGGGACAGCTCAAGAAAAAGGGAAAATTAGAAACTGACATGTTTGGAGCAACCAGACGCGGAAAGGGCCCCACCTAGAGCAAGGACCGGATCGCCGGGCCCGGGTGGCTCAGGGGCTGCCGGAAAATCCCAAATGAAAGGCTTCTAAACCAAAAAACTGCCCGGACTGTTTCCCAGCCAAGGACCTTCCTGTGAGGAACGGATAGACACCTAGGCTAGCCTTCCGCCGCTTTCCGCGCCCTGTTGGGAAACGTCAGTTTGAAAAAGAGATTCAGCCATGGTGCGGCTAGGCCTCCAGGTACCCTGCTCTAGAGGGGGAAAACCACTCAGAGTACCTGGGGGCCATCTCAATCCCTAACGTGCTCCAGACATATGTTCCGTCCGACCTTCATGGTTTAACGTTCACTACTTTGGGGGCTAAGCCCTAACGGCAGGCTGGGCCGATTCTAGTAAAAGGGCAAGGCAGGGAACCGGAGCAGGGCCCCTTACCACTTGCCCGGCGACCGAAAGGGGGGCCTGGCCCACGCTGGATGGTAACCAGGGCTGAGCTTAGGGCGCCCAGGCCGGAACCTCCAACTGGTTTCCCGCTAAGGGAGAACGTTAACCATAACTATAAAACCCCTTTCACCGGGCCTTGCCGTTGGTTAACGGGTTCCACACTATGGACAGATACCTAGCTTCCTTGGCCTGGCGGTAATGGCAAGCTTCAATGGTGGTTCCGGGAAAAAAATGAGTAAGACAGGGATTGAAACCCCAACCTTGTCCTGGAAGAACGGGAAAGAACGAAAGGGGGCTGCACCAGTCGAGGGGGCAAAATCCGAGCCTGGGGCCAGGGCTGTGAACCTGGAGCAGCCTTTTAGGGGATTTCCGAAACCCAACTTTTCCGCGAACCGTGACTTCGTTAGGCTTAGGATAAACCCCAACCTATGAAACAAGCCGTCCCCTCTTCCCCGTCGGGGAGCTTGCTCAAGTTACTAAAAGCTGACCCTTACCACCCGTTCGCAGCTTAAGGCCTGGACCTTCGGACCCTCTTCTCCTGAAAAGCTTAACCTGACTTTGCAGGGGGGCACTTATCACCTCTACCGCTCCCAGGACAATTCCACTTTCAGCGACAGTGTGAAAGTTAACCGAAATCCCCATAAGGAAAACCCTACCCTGGTCCTTGGAGGCAGGTACCGCATATCTGGACCAGCCCCAGCGTAGCGGACAGGGGCAACTTTCTTTAACTAGCAAGCCACCGTTTCAAAGTGGAGTTAGGGAAAACTTCCTTTAAACAGGAGCCCAGGGGCCCGGGCCGTTCCAAGCGGTTTGCCCGTGAAAGAAGGGAGAACTCCAGCAACTTCCAGTAAACCCCCCAGGTTAACCCACCAACGGGACCTTTCGGGAGAGGCTCAACTGTAATCCACCACTGGAAACAAACTTAGTGTTTTCCTGCAACCGGGTGAGAAAGCAAGTTACCAAAGGAAGATTCTCAGCAGCCGGTTGGAGTGAGGCTACCTAGGCTGCCCTTTTAAGGGAAAGATTCCGGCGCGGTGCAAGGAAAAAGCCGCAATTAACCCCACAGAGCCCGCAGATGCCCCGGTTTCAACGGACCTTGGGCGGAGAAACCTACAAGATAAGCCTTCCCCCCGCTTGGTTCTTCCTGTTCAAAAACTCAACAGGGCCCACTTTCCCTCCTCCTGGAAATCAACCGCCCATTTCTTTGGGAAGTCAAGCCAATGGGAAACGAAGCTGCCCGGTTCTTCAGTCAACCGGGGTTTCCCCAAAGAGAAAACACTTGAAGTAGCGGGCCCCCTCACCGGCCCTGGCAGCGGAAAAGTGACACCAGGGCCCTACTCCAGAACCCGCCCCGTAAAAACCAGCTCATGGCTTTGCCGGGAAAGCAAACGCCAGCAAACAGGCCGGCACTTTCCGGGCTGGGCCAGACAGAAGTTCCCACTTCCCGAGCAAGGAGGCCAAGCAGGCTCTAGGTAACCAACCTAGATCGCCTCACGGGGAAAAGTTTCTGCTCCCAGGGCCCCGGACGACACCGGCTTGACGGATTCGGAAAGCACGGATAGAACCCGGGAAACCGTACCCTGGGACCAGGACGTTTCCTGGTGTAGGCGCAGGGGCAAGCGACTATAACTCTCAGCACCGGGGTGCAGGCGAGCCACCCGTGACCCCTTTCCCGCGAAAGGACCGTAAAGAGGCGGGACCCTAGGCCTTAAGGGCACCCGCCCCGAAGACTGTTTCCACCCTTCAACGGACCTTTCAAGGTGTTAGCTAACGGATAACCACTACATAGGGAAACCCCCCCCTTGTCCCTGCCGTGGGTGCATTCTTAATCGCCGGTTCCCCGAAAAAAATAAATCTCTTGCAAAGGAACTAAGCACGGGGATGAATCTAGGGAAAGCAGCCCGAGCAACGGCAAGTTCCCCGCTGACCGTGAAAGGAGAAACACCCCTTAAGCTCCCACCGTTCACGGGCCTCAGACGTTGAAGTCGGCAACGAAACTTGCAAGGAACCACCGCGACTTCCCCGTGAAGGTACCTTCTCAGTTATAAAGTGAAACCGATTCTAAGGCACCTTTCGTAAAATTTCCTCAGGACTCGGGACCGCACTAAAAGAAAAGGGACACAGATACACCTTTCCCGGCGAGGCATGGCCGAAGGGCTTCCGCTAAAGGAGGACACACTGAACCAGCTGCCCTTTAGGGCAACCGGGATTGAGTGAGTTCCCAGAAACCCACGGAAAAGCCTTTCCCTTTCCCGGCTGTACGTGGGTAACAACTTCCCTTTGGATAAACGCTACCCGCCCCGTTGGGCCTTGTTGACCTAGGACCCTGCCCTTGGAAAAGCCTCCGGGACCTTTCCGTTTGGGCCTAACCTTCCAATGACCAAGGAACCTTCCCGCCCGGGCCCCGGGTGCCGTTCAGGGTTACACGGAACAGCCAGGCGCAGGCAACCGCAGCAGTTGGGCCAGTAACGGTTTCAGGCGGGAAATCCCAGCATCGACAGCGCCGTCCGGGGCACGGGCCCTGGTGGATAACTCTGGCCGGGGCGCCTAAGGAGCAGCGTGGCGTGCTCTCCAACGCGAGGGTAGCCGTAAGGAGGAGGGAAAACAAATCTGCTCCAAAGTTTTTCCCCCTTTTTAACCGGCCTTTCGGCTTAAGAAACCACTTTAAATGGAACCGGACCCTTGGTCCCCGCCTGGGGAAAAGGGAAAATTCAAGGGCCGGAAACCAAAAAAAGACAAGAAAGAACTAAAGCGGAAAAGAAGCAAACAAACGAAGAGCGACCGTTTCCTTAACCTAAGGGGGAAAAGGGGAATACCAGCTCGTGGAAAACCCGGACTGTGAACGGGTTCCCTTAAAAGGTTCACCCCAAAAAAACCCGCCGCTTTTAAAAATTTTACCTTTGGTAACCCCCCGGAAAACTTAAGGGGGTTCCCCACCCTGGCGCCTTGGTGGTTCCCCAATTTTACCCAAAAGGCCCCGCCCCTTTCGGCGGTTTTTGGGGGACTTCACCCACCCTTGGCCCGGGAAAAACCTTTCCCTTCGCGGATAGCAAGGGCCATTTCACTAACCCAACCGGGCCCAAAAGAAGTTCCCGGGAACCGATTGCGAAAGCGAACGGGGAAACCCCCCCCACAAGGCCCCGGCCTCCTGCCCGGGGCTGGGAGCCGACTGGGAGATTTCGGGAGGGACTAACCGGAAAAGCAGTTCCCCCTGTTGCCGGGAGGAAGGAAACCCGAACTTTGGTAAAGGGCCGGGTTTTCCGGGGGCTTTCCAAGTGAGGTACCCCTTGGGGGAGGAAAACAAACCCCAGTGGGTTTTTCCCCGGGAACCCAAGCGTGAGCTTAAACCCAAGTAAGAAAACCGACCCCTTCCCCGCTGGGAAAGGCAAGCTCCAAGGGGCCCGGGAAACAGTGAAAGAAAAACCCAAAAGGTGAAACTTAACGGAAAAAAAGGCGAGCCAGAAACGAGCTTTGTCCAGGGGAGGGGGGACAAGTCCCGGGGACCCTTGGGGGGAGGGAACCGTAGTTCGCCCTTGGTTGCGATTCCCAAACGCAAACCGTTCCACCCGTTGAAGGGACCTTGGGTGATTTCCCCCCAAACACTCCCGGAACAAGCCTCCCCTTTCCCCCTTTTCACCTTGGCCCCGGGTTAAAGTTGACCTTAGACCTTCGCATTTGTCCTCCTGGAAACCCTGGGCCGAGAGCCTTAGATCGGGGAGGGAAAGCAAACAACCCCGGGCCCGGCAGATGTGGGCCCCTTTTGGGGACCGGCGTAAGTGGTAACCCTAAAAGGGGGGAAAGCTCGCCCCCGGAGGGGCCCGTGAGCCAGACTCTTCCGGGAGACCGGTCTTTGGGGAAATAGCAGGGCCTAACGTTTTTCCCTGGCACGGTTGGCCATCCCCCGGGTGGTGGGATAATTGGCTTGGTTTCGCAAGGAGCAGGCCGTTTTCTCAGGTGAGGGTATCCGAAAAGGGAGAAACAATTTCCGGAAAAAAGGGCCCTCAACCACCTAAGGCAAAAGATAAACCCTCACTAGGGAAAATGTGACTTAGCCCCTTTTGCCTGGAAATTTCCCGCACCAGGTTGGTCCCGGGGGAAAAGGATTCAAGAAAAAAAAAACGAAACCGTAACTTTAAAAACCCTTGAGGGAAAAGGGGCTTCCCGGGGGGGAAACAAGGAAGACGCCAGGGGGGGGGCTGTTAACCCCTGAGCTTCCCCTTGAAAGGGATTTCCTCAAAAAAGGGCCCCTTTCCACTTCAACCGGGACCTTCAATAGTAAACCGTTAAATCCTTGGAAAATGGCATTTTCCCCTTTGGAAACCGCCAAGGAAAAGGGATTGACCTTAACCCCCCCGGTTGAGGTTTAGGACCAAAAGGGCCCCTTTCTCCGAAAAGGGGAGCCAATTCCTGCTTGGGGGAAACACCTGCCAACCAGGAAGGTTTGCTTCCCCCCCTAACCGGTTTCGGGTAAATTTCGGTAAATTTTTTGGAACCCCAGGGGCGGACCAGTTCGGTTTCCCGGTCTCCTGGGGGCCCCGGCGGGCTAATTTCCTTTTTCCCTGGGACCGGGCAGTACCAGCCCCGGGTTAAAAATTTTTAGAAGAGGCTGGGGCAGGGGGGCCCTTTATTCCCAGGGGGGGCAAGAGAAAAAAAAACCCCCCGACCGGTCCTCGTTTAACCGGGACCCCAAAGGGAAAACCGGTCCAAAACCCCCATGGAAACCCCTCAACCCGGCCTTTTGGGGGGGGAAAGGCATAGCCAAGGGGGTTCCCTGGAAACCCCGGGGGGTGACGAGATGAACCCTTATAAAAGGGGAATTTGGGCAAGGCCCAAAAGGGGGGGGTGCGACTTTGCCAAAGCGGAAATTAACGGGAAGCCTGGCCTGTTTCCCCCGACCGGCCCCCCTTCCCCTTGGTTTCCCGTAAAAAAAGGCCCTGAACCCCCAGGAAACCAAGGCCGTTTCCCCCCTTCCGGGTTTCAAGGCAGGGACAAAAGGACCCCCCTCCTGAGAGCCACCCCGCCGCCGCTTTGGAGGGGCCACTTGGACTGGATTCCCAACCCCCCCCCTGTACAGAAACATTCTCCTTAACCTTTGCCAAGCTTAGCAACCATCCTGAATTAACCGCCCATTCCCTTCGGAAACAGTTGGTGGTCCAGGACAAATAGCGCCGTTCCGTTCGATTTGGGTTTGGAAAGAACGGTAACCCCAAATGGAAACTACTCCGGGCCGGGGGCCCGGCCCTTCCCAAGAAAACCTCGGCCCAGGGGACAAATTCCGAGGCAGGTTTCCCGGGTTCCTAAACAAAAAAACAGAAA
>NW_024381470.1:0-13141 GCF_016835505.1 Polypterus senegalus
CATTTTTAAAATTCCAAGTTGGGTAAAAGGCTGAATTGGCGGCTCATTCCCGCTCCCCTACAAAAGTTGGGCAGGTTTCATTTCGAAATTCCGCGTAATTGTCATAACTGGAAGCTATTTTCTCCCATTTTCTGTAATGGAGTTGAGCTGGATGGCCGTGGGGGGCGGAGTTCATGTGAACTGACTATCAACGCAGTACGTAGAAAACCAGGAAGAGCTCCAAAAAGCGGTAAAGAAAACATGCATTATATAATTGAGAAGGTAGCGAAACAATAAAAGCGAGCAGCTGACATTTACAACCATATTCATGAGTGCTGCTACTTGAGAAACAAGCACTGTAAACTTAAAGTTTAAATTAAGTTCATAGACAGGCTGCCGCTGGTGTTTGTCATGCCCACGGTAATGAGGGATACAAGTTTAATCAGAGGGCGCAGGATATAAGCGAGAGTTTTGATCACTTTGTAACTTAGTTAAAATTGCAGGTGAAGGGCTGTGCTTATGCAAATTCCGAGACTGTGTTTGTGGGGATTGACAGTTAAGCGGGTGGGGAGTCACGTCATCAACTCCCCTCCCATTCACCTCATTTTGCTCTGAGCTGAGCTCCACAGCTAACACCGTCTTCCAAAGCAACTTCGTCGCACTGCCACCAAATACTGACAGAAAAATCCACAAGTTAATACACACCCTGTCTCTAGAGTTTCTCCACACTCAATGTATTTCTTGCGTCCCCTTTATCCCCTCTGATCTCCCATTTCAATTCAGATGCCTCCAATTTCCAGTAAGGTTCTTGCTGCGCGATGTCAAGTAATAAGTTTCAGGAACAGACCCTACAAAACGATGCCATTGATTTCAGGCAAGATTGCTTTTCTCCTGGACAACTATACTTGCATTCTCAAAAGTGACCTCGCGCAGCTTCGTCATATTACAACCGGAATGCAGCCAGGAACTTTTAAGTGCCGGGTCTTACTTAACATTAAATTAAGCCGTGGACATCGCAACATCACACAAGAGAGCAGCTCACGTGAACTTACTGAACGCAGTACGAGTGATCACTTCCATGTATCAAACCTGTTCAAAAAACGTATTACACAATTGACAATTGACACAAAAGGTGATGGCTTTATATGGCGTTCATTTATAAAGCAGCGAAGAGGCTGTGTGAAGGCAACTACACAAAAACAGCAGGCGCCACACTCTGAATGTATTCCTGGCATCACCGTTATATCCCCTGATCTCCCATTTCAATTGAAATGCCTCAGATTTCCAGTATGGCTCTGCTTCGCGATGACAATTAATAAGTCTCAGGGACACACCGAGAGACACTGCCACACTGAGAAGCTCTTTTTATACCCAATAATGTTGCCAATTGATCTAATTAGTATTTATTGGTCTTCCAGCTCTTCGTTATGCTCAAATTTACTTTTCCAGCCTCTTATAGCTACTTGTCCCAACTTTTTTGGGATTTGTTGACACCGTGAAATTTTGAATCAACATATTTTTCCTTTAAAATGATACATTTACTCGGATTAAACGTTTGATCTGTCATCTACGTTCTATTACAAATAAAATATTCATATTTGCCATCTCCACGTCATTGCATTCAGTTTTTATTCATAATTTGTTTAGTGTCCAAACTTTTTTGGAATCCGGTTTGTACATATAGATATAGATATATATATATATATATATATATATAGATATCTATCTATCTATCTTCTATCATCTATCTAAGTTCGATATATGTATATATATATATATATTTTATATATGTGTGTTTTTATATATTTTATATATATTATATATATATATGTGTTTTTTATATATATATATGTATATATATGTTATATATATATATATATATGTGTATATATATTTTATATATATATATATTATTTTATATTTTATATATATTATTATTATATATTATATATATATGTATATATTATGTGTATGTGTATATATATATATATATATTATGTATATTTTTTATATATATTATGTATGTATGTGTTTGGTGTGTTATATATATATATATATATATATATTTTATGTATATATATGTATTATTTCAGCCGGGTTAGGAGGCGTGGCTGGTTCGGGGAAAACCCCCATTTTGGCCCGGGGGGAAAGGCAAAAAACTTTTTCCCCCCCCGCTTTCCTTTTTAGAAAAAAAACCTTCCAGACCAAGGCCGGTTTGACCGCGGCGGACCCCCCCCCCTTTTTTTCGCCCACCTTCCCCCATCCTCCCTTGGGCCCTTCCCCGCTGTCCTTATTCCCCCCCCACCCCATAAATGGGGGAAAGGGCGGGGCCCGGTAGCTTTGTTTATGCCTTTTTCCTTTTTTCTTTGTTAAAATTTTGTATTCATGGGGAAAAATAACCTTCCTTCGGCCTTTTCAACTGGGGGCCGCAAAAACGGTCGGTGGGGAACCCCTCCAGTGTTTTAACAAGACGGCTAGGGTCAGCGGAAACCAACCCCCGGGGAGTGGAGGAGGGAAAAAAGGTTGGGTAGGGCCCAAAGGGGGAGGAAATTTGCCCCGGGGGGGCTTCCTCCTTTACCCCGGGGGCCCGGGGGGGACCTTCCGGGGGGGAGGGGACCCAGCAGGGACCCCAGGGGGGCCCCCCGGCCTAAAGAAGGGGTGGCCTGGGGGCCATTATTCCCCCGGAGGGTGAGGGGGATTTATTAAAAAATTTTTATATTAAAAAAGATTGGGAAATAGGGGTTGCATTATGAGGGGGGGTTTAATAAATTTTAAAAAAATGTATTTAAGAGGGCGGGACGAAACCCCGGGGGGTTTCGACAGGTGGTTAGGGCCGGTAAAGCCCCCCCTTTCCCCCCCGAGGCCGGGGGCCCCCAAAAAAGCGGGGCCCCTTCCGGGGTGGGGGCCCCCATTGGGGGGAAAAACCTGTTTCGCGGGAAGGGGCGGGACGGGCCCCCCGACCCCTCGGGGCGCGCTGCAAAGGCCCCCGAGAGCGAGAAAGCGGGCCCGCGCTGTTTCAAGTTGGGGGGCCGGCCCCCACCAACCTCCCCCCCACAACCGCCCGGGCCATGGATGTACCGGGGCGCGCGGGGTATTGTACCCCGCCCATTTTTGGCGGAGTCAACAG
The DNA here is from genome assembly GCF_016835505.1 of Polypterus senegalus. Taxonomy (NCBI): domain Eukaryota; kingdom Metazoa; phylum Chordata; class Cladistia; order Polypteriformes; family Polypteridae; genus Polypterus; species Polypterus senegalus. The sequence continues at coordinate 3,107 of NW_024381470.1, forward strand.
GGGTGGTGTTGCAAAGGGGCCCGCCCGGGTAGTTTGTTTGATTCCGGCACCATTCCATTGTCGCCCCCCTTTGTCTTCCCGAAACAGTGGTTAAACCCAGCGTTTGTTGGTCACTTGTGCATGGGGACTGGCCCTTCGCCCGCCCTGTTTTCACCGGGAAGGGGGGAAAAAACCCAAATGCGGTCGCTGTTTTCCCCGGAACCCCCCTTATGATTTTGGGACAAGACTGGTCTAAAGAATCAGGGAAAGTTCGCGCTGGGGGGGCCATTTTGGATCTTTTTTGGGGGAAAAAGGGGCACCCTCCGGCCCCCACGCCGGCACAAGGGCGGGCCCCCATGGGGTGGTTTTTCGGGGATTTTTCCTGGCCGACCCCACGGAAGACTCCGCGGGGAAAGGGACTAGCCAGGGAATTTTCCCCAGGCCCACCCAAGACCCCCCGGGGCCGGGACCATCAATTCGGCCCCACGCCGGCCCCCTTTTGGGGAACAGGGGAATGATGATTCCCCCTTTGCCCAAATCGGTTTTCTGCCTAACAGCTCACCAGGGACGGTTCCACCCAAACCCTTTTTTGTCCTTGAAAATGATCTTTTTCCAGTGGCTCCCCCAGGGGCGGTCGGAAGTTGTTGCTAATTCCGACCTTCGGGGGGAGGCAAAGGGGGGACGCCACCTCCTAGGCCCCACCTCGGGCCAAAAAAGCTGGAAAATTTAAAACCGGGTTTTTATGGCCTGGGATCAATAGGAGGTCCGGCGTTTTGTCAATCCTGCCCGGTGCCAGCCCCCCAGTTTCCCCGGGCGGGCCCGTGCCCTCTGTCCCTATCCCTAGTTGATTCCCTTTAAAAAGAATGGGGTCGATCGGGTGGGACCCTGGAGCCCTAAACCCCTACAGATATATTCTAGTCATGGTGGACTTCCCCCGGTCCCAGGGGGGTTTCCCCCTGGCCCGCAATACTAAAAGCCCCCCAGGAACTGGTTAATTTGTTTTCGCGGGGCATACCCAAAAGGGGGTCCTCCGGCCCGGGAACCCCCCTTTTCCGGGATCGTTCAGGAGGTACCCAAAATTACGCAGATAAAGCACCTAAATCTGTCTATCACCCGAAAACTGCGGGCTGGTGGACGTTTTAACCAGCGCAAGCAGATCCCCAGAGGTAGTCACCCGGGACGGCAGGAACTGGGACCAGCTCCCCCCCGCCGTGCTTTTCTTGAGGTACCCCAGGCCCCCTGGTTTCCCCCCATTTGAATTGTTTATGGGAACCCCCCGGGGAATCCTACATCCTAAAAGAAGGCTGGGGGCCGGGCCCTTCCTTCCTCTAACATTTTGGAGTACATAACGCGCCGACCCCCCAAAAATCAGGCCCCTCCTAAAAACACGGACTGGTTGGAAAACGCCCCCGGTGTTACAACCGCCTCCGTCCTGGGGAGTTCCCCCCGGGGCCCGGGTTATGTGCTCCCCCCGACCTCCACTGGGCTCGCTCACTGGAAAAACCCCCGGGGTTAAGGAGGGAAGGGGTTTCCGCTATTGTGAAAACCCAAATCGCGACCCGGCAGAGATCTATCGTAAACCTGTTAAACCCGGGAGAGATGGGAAAAATTTCCCAGCTCGGGCCTCTCCTCTTCCGAAACTGCCCAACCCTCGGAAGAGCGCCCCAAGCAGCGGCAGGATTCCCAGACCCTCCGGCCATCCCGGGTGGTGGCAAAATCCCGGGCGGACCTCGCTGATTGCCACGTTTAAACCCGGACCCGGTTAATGCCCGGGGGCCCCTAAGACCCCCGGAGGAAAGGGGCAGAGGTGAACTGGGGTGAACTATGTTGGTGGAAAAAGAAGAGCCCCAAGTCCCTGGCCCAGCCCTTTGTCCTCCCCCCGGGCGGCTCCTGGGGGTTCTGAAAACGACTTTGCGCTGAATCAGACTCCAAGCGATGCCTCCCCCATGCCCCGCATTGCGACCTCCGAGCCCCGGGTCGGCTGTTTTGTTTTCCCCGGACATGACAAAGGGTTTTGGAAAACCCTTTGGGGGGCATCCGGGAAAAAACCCCTTTTGCCCCAGGGCACTGGCGCAAGGTCCTCCCTTTTGGGGCTCCCGGGCCCCGGCGACCTTCAACGCTGGTAGACAGGTGCTGAACCCCATCAGTCCTATAGTGTGCCTACCTGGATGCTTGTCATCTTTCCCGGGCACCTGGGGGGGCATCAGCAGGTCCCCCTGTCCTCCAACACTGCAAACCCGCCCCCCAAAAACCCCCAAAAGTTTTTTTTGGATTAAAGGGGGAAATATTTAAACTACCCGGGGAAAGGACGGGGCGCCACAGGGCCCAAAAAGTTAAAGACATCTTAGAATGGCCCGTCCGTACCAAGAAACAGGTGCAGGCTTTCTTGGGGGTTCGGTTACTACCGCCCGGGTTTTTTCCCATTCTCCGAAAAAGCAGCACCCTTGACTAACCTGACAAAAAGGGGCCCCCCGGGGGTGGGTGTGGACCGACAAAGGCGAACAGCGTTTAGTGACCTAAAAAAGGGGCCCAACGTCGGCACCTGTGTTGGCCATTTTTGGGGCCCCCTTTTTCCTCCAGACCGGCGCGGGCACGGCCTGGGCGCCCTGCTGGCCAAAACGCGATGGTGTCAGCCCCGGTGTACCTTGCGGGAAAATGATGGACCCCGGGCCCCTTCCCGGGGTGGAGGGAGGCCTTTGGGCCTTGGGGGCAATGACCCACCTCCGATACCTGCTGGGTCCGGAACGCCGGGGGACTGACCCCGCTGCACCGTGGATGTCCCCGCACAAAGTCAATCTGGGTCACTAGGTGGTTTCTGGACTTTCAACCGTATAAGTTCACTGTCATTTTTCGGGGGGCACCCCGCCAATGCCGTCTCTCTCTGATTTCCCACCTCGGAATCCGCCCACCTGGCCCGGGCCTGGGCTAAAAGGGGTCGGTTTCCCCAACGGCATTAGGCCCCGGGGCGTTCGAGAACACCTGGGGAAAAATTTCCCCCGGAATGGCGGGGTTTTAAATTTTTCCCCTGCTTCCTTTTGAAAAGGCCCCAGCACCATAGGCCTGGTTTGACCGCGCCGGGGACTTCCGCCCTTCCTCCGCCATCCCCTGCGCATCCTTCCCATCCTCCCTTTCGGTCCTTCCCCGCTGTCCTTCACTTCCGGGTCCCCCCCATAAAAAGGCGGCCAGGGAGGCGCGCCTTTTGAACTGTTTAGTTTATGCTTTTTACCTTTTTCTTTGTTGGGAAAAATTTTTGTGTCAATATGGGCGGAAAAACCCCAACCTATTCTGTCTCCTCGGGCCTTTACAGTATGTATGTATGTATATATATGTATGTATGTATGTATATATATATGTATGTATGTATGTATGTATGTATATATATGTATGTATGTATGTATGTATATATATGTATGTATGTATATATATATGTATATGTATATATATATATATATATATATATATATAGTATATATATATAGTATGTATATATATATATATATATACTAGCAGAATACCAGGCCAGAATGGAGAAGTAGTGTAAAGAAGTTATGAAAAGAAAAGGAAAAATTTTTAAAATAACGTAACATGATTGTTAATGTAATTGTTTGTCATTGATATGAGTGTTGTTGTCATATCTATATATCTATATATCTATATATATATATATATATATATATATATATATACAAATACCTGCCTTTGGCAGCTGAGAATAAAAAGAAAAGTAAACATTTTAATAATACGTAACATGATTGACAACGTAATTGTTTTGTCATTGTCATGAGTGTTGTGGCATATATATATATATATACATACATATATATATATATATATATATATACACACACACATATACTATGGGGTGCGAAACAGGCAAATATATTGATCTTCTGAATATATAAAGATCGGCGTCAGAATATATAAAGTGAAAACTTGAATATATAAAGTCATTGCCGAATATATAAAGTCAAAAGTTGAATATATAAAGTCATCAGCTGGAATATAATATATAAAGTGAAAACCTGAATATATAAAGTCAGCGCGTGAATTTATAAAGTCATTCCTGATTATATAAAGTCAAAGTCAAAATATATTGATTGAAACGACTCTGAACTGAAGTAAGTCAACAAAAACGTATTCAGAAAAATTTATTAAAAAAACACTGTTCGGTTAATATTTTGAAAATGATGCATGTGCCCTGCCCAGGATTGGTTCCTGCCTTGTGCCCAGTGTTGGCTGGGATTGGCTCCAGCAGATCCCGTGACCCTGTGATCGGATTCAACAGGTTGGGAAATGGATGGATATTCCAGCACTGACTTTGTATATTCACGATGACTTTATATATTGAAGTTTTGTGTTTATATATTCCAGTCACTTTATATACGTGAGGTGGAGGGCTTCGCTATTACTTGTGGGGACGAAACTTCACTTTGGTAACTGATCATGGTCCACTTCAATGGTTATACCGACAGAAAGATACAAACTCTGCCTCATGAGATGGTTTCTGGGCTTACAACCTTACCGTTTCACAGTAAAACATCGACCAGGTTCTGAACACGTCAACGCAGATGTATATTATCAGACTAAATGAACCTGGTACAGAGAGTCGCTTGATTCACGGGAATGTGAATAAAGCTGAGGGGGAGGGTGTGAGCTGGAGGGCTGATCGCACCCCAAGAAGATACAGGCGCCCTGGGCAAACCAGAACCCTGAAACACAGACTACCCTCACATTGCTCTTTACTTTCTGACTTATGCTATAACGCTGTAATGCAAACCTCGCGATACTCCGCTAACTTAAAAGCCTTGTGCAGCGCCTGTCAGTTGAAAATTGATTGCTTGCTTATCTCTCTCTCTCTGCTCCTAGCGGAACTGTCATCTCTGACTTGTCATGGAGCACGTTTAAGCGCATGTGTTGCAGTGTTTGAATAAAAATCCTTCTTGTTTCTAATGACCTCCTGTGTCTCTGTGCAAATCTGTGACCCAAGCGTGACAATATATTCCGACGCTGACTTTATATATTCAAGATTTGACTTTATATATTCCAGAGCTTACATTATATATTTCGAAATATTCCAACGCCGTCTTTACATACTGAGGTTTTGGGAAGCACTGATCAATGTAATCGACCATGAAATCATGCATTGACAGAAGTTCCCCTTGGTTGGGCACGGTCTCTTCCAGTTGCACGGATGGGTGGGTGGATCTTATATGTCTGTGCAGGTTTGTTGTTGACCCTGCTCTAACGGATATTTTCATATTCTGCACTTAGCTTTGCAGTCTCCAATATCACTGAAATGCAGCCAGATGCTGCTTCTTTTTCGGCTTTCACTCTTTTCTTTACTCTTCTTTTTTCTTCACGATGCGCTTGCATTTAAATCTGGCTCCTCGTCTGTCGCAGCGACAGATACACAGAGCGACAGTGTTGCTCTGTGTACCTGGCCTGTACCAACACTCGCTGTCTTCGGAGCGCCTGCCCCTTCCTTCTTTCACATAATGGTATGATCCTAGTCCGATGTGGAGCGGCCGGTTTCGGCTCTGCTCGACGGACATCGGCTCCTCTCGCTCATTTGAAAGCATCGGCACTTAGAGCCGGCTCGCTCGCGATCCACACATCACTATTACTTTCTCACTTGCGCTATAACGCGTAATGCAAACCTCGCGCTATACTCCGCTAACTTAAAAGCCTTGTGCAGCGCCTGTCAGTTGAAAATTGATTGTTTGCTTGCTTTTATCTCTCTCTCTCTTCCTAGCGGAACTGTCATCTCTGACTTGTCATTGAGCACGTTTAAGCGCATGTGTTGCAGTGTTTGAATAAAAATCCTTCTTGTTTCTATGACCTCCTGTGTCTCTGTGCAAATCATGCATTGACAGAAGTTCCCCTTTGGTTGGAATTGAAACTGTGATTAAATGCATTATTTTTTAATGCGTTATGGAGCACATGCATCAAAGCTTCTCAGCTGTGCGATTGTCAATGTAACCTTTTGTAAGTAGTGCCTGGAGGATTCAGTGTGGAGAAACTCTAGAGACAGCGTGTGTATTAACTTGTGGATTTTTCTGTGAGTATTTGGTGGCAGTCTGACGAAGTTGCTTCGGAAGACGGCGTTAACCACGGAGCTCAGCTCAGAGCTAAATGAGGTAAATGGGGGGTGATGATGGCGTGACTCCCCACCCGCCTTTAACTGTCAATCCCCACAAACACAGTCTCGAATTTGCATAAGCACACCCCTTCACCTACAATTTTAACTTAGTTACAAAGTGATCAAAACTCGCTTATATCCTGCGCCCTCTCATTAAACTTGTATCCCGCATTACCTGTGGGCATGTGAAGCGCCAGCGTAGCCTGTCTATGAACTTAATTTAAAGTTTAGGTTTACACCTTGCTTTCTTTCCAGGTAGCAGCACTCATGAATATGGTAGTATATGTCACTTTCGCGCTTCTTATTGTTTCGCTGCCTTCTCAATTATATAATGCATGTTTTCTTAAAGCGCTTTTTGGAGGTCTTCCTGGTTTTCTACGCACTGCTGACAGTCAGTTCATCGTGATTACGTGCAGGCGTGATGATGTCACACGAAACTCCGCCCCCGTCATTCCAGCTCAACTCCATTACAGTTAATGGAGAAAATACCTTCCAGTTATGACCATTAGGCGTAGAATTTCGAAATGAAACCTGCCTAACTTTTTTTAAGTAAGCTGTAAGGAATGAGCCGGCCAAATTTCAGCCTTCTACCTACACGGGAAGTTGGAGAATTAGTGATGAGTCAGTAAATGAGTGAGTGAGTGAGTGAGGGCTTTGCCTTTTATTAGTATAGATATATATGTATGTATATATATATATATATATCTATGTATATATATATATATATGTATATATATGTGATATGTATATATATATATATATATGTATGCGTATATGTGTATATATATATATATATGTATGTATATATGTATATATATATGTGTATGTATATATATATATATGTATATGTATGTATATATATATATGTATATGTATATATATATATGTATATATTTGTATATGTGTATATATCCATCCATCCATTTTCCAACCCGCTGAATCCAACCACTGGGTCACGGGGGTCTGCTGGAGCCAATCCCAGGCAACACAGGGCACAAGGCAGGAACCAATCCTGGGCAGGGGTGCCAACCCACCACAGGACACACAGCAAACACCCACACCAAGCACACACTAGGGCCAATTCAGAATCGCCAATCCACCTAACCTGCATGTCTTTGGACTGTGGGAGGAAACCGGAGTGCCCAGAGGAAACCCACGCGAGACGCGGGGAGAACATGCAAACTCCTGACGGAGGACTGGGAGGATCGGAGGAAGGCATGTGCCTCCCACTCCAGACCAGGAGGGGGTGTCCATCCTGGTTATGTTGGAGGCCTCGGGTTAAGGGCTTGGAAGCCCAGCCCTGTAGGGGACCCGCCAGGCTACCGGCAGGCGGCCCCAGTGCCTGGATATCCCGAGAGTTTAGCACTTCCGCCTACACCAGGAAGTGCTGGGCGAGGACTTGGAGGACACCCGGAGAGCTGCCGGGAGGACAGCCAGCACTTCTGCCATGCTAGGGCGTGGCCAAGGGAAGAATGCCGGGAACACCTGGTGCTCGTCCGGGAATCATATATAAGGGGCCGCCTCCCTTCAGTGAGCAGTGGATGTCGGGTGGAAGTGGACAGAGCTGGAGTGAAGACTGGAGGCGGCCAGGAAAGAAAGGCACAGAGACTGTGAGCCCTGGACTTTGGGGGATCGGTGCAAGAGGCACTGGGGTTTTGTGAGCCTTGATAATATTGTAAATAGTAGTGTAAATAAACAGTGTCGTGATGAACAACATGTCTGTTCTGTCGTGTCCAGATAGCGTCCACAATATATAAATATATATATATATATATATATATATATATATATATATATATATATATATATATATATATATACTGTATATATACTGTATATATATATATATATATATACTGTATATATATATATATATATATATATATATATGGCAGACAACTCATCACTCACAACAGTGACAAAACAATTACATTGACAATCATGTTATGTTATTTTCAAAATGTTTCCTTTTCTTTTTCATTTACTTCTTTAACAAACTACTTCTCCTGTGAAGCTGGCAGTTTTAACTAGTCTTTTTATATACTGAAGATATATATATATGTATATATATATATATTGTCACACATGCGATTAGGAGGCAGCTAGACCAGGGTGTGGTGAGCAGCACTGACTTTCTCTCTCAATCCTGCAGACCATCCACGGGAAATCCCACTAGGTCCCGGCGCCACTGATGTACATCACTTCTGGTACTGGTGCCATGGATGATGTCACTTCCAGTCAAGCGCCACTGATGACGCCCCGCCAAGTACCAGCGCCACTGTTGACATGCCTCCATGTCATGCCCTTTAAAATCACCATATTTTTTCCATTCAAGTCAGATCTGTTTTGGACTTCAACCTGAACACAACTCAAAAAATAAGACCCATTTGTAGCTAGTGTGATATTATCGGTGGCTGCCCCAAACCTTTGATGTCTCTTTCCTCTCTATATATATTGTCATAAGAGCGGAGACATAAACAGATAAAGGTTTGGGGCAGCCCACCTATAATATGGTATCCTAACTGCAAAGATGTGTTTATCAAATGCACAGCACTGATGTGCATCCAACTGAGTCCAGAATGAGACTGAAGGAAAGGGCAGGCTTTTAAAGGGGAGACAGGAAGTGAGGTCATAAGGATTGGGCACGTGTTTTTCATTCATTGGATCGAGCCTGGACATGGCGCCGAGGGGCCGGAGCTGGTAAAGTCTACTTCCATTGGCTCGGTCCCGGAGTGACGCTGTGAGCCAGGTGGAATCTCCCGGGAATGGTCTACAGGAAAGGGAGAAAAACGAGTCAGTGCACTCTGCCACATCCCGGCATGCCTCAGAACTGCCTTCATTCAAGCCCTTTAGCTGCCTTCCATGCAATACACATGTGTGATAAGGCCCCCCCCGCCAGCTCAGACCCAGCCGGGTCGAAAGTGACCTAACTGAGGAGGTTGTAAACCGAGAAAGAACATCAGCGTTGGCATGGAGAGCCTCTGACGAGCGAGCAAAACATATGGCTGTAGGTCAAAGAAACCACCGGGGGCTCAGCCTTGTATAAATGATGCGTGCAGCGACAGAAATGTATGTAAGAACTTTTCCGCGCTCAAATCGCTGCATGTATAAAACCTACACTTGGCGTGAAAGCCACGCGACTTTCCACGGTACCTCATGCCTTGTCGTACACAGTTCTCCACTGGTTTTGCAAACTGGCGGCACCCAGCGCCAAAGCAATGCTACTGTTCTTGTGTGATTACTCATTATTTTCTATGACGTGCTTTATAAATACACAGAAACTAACCGCATATTGTTTATTAGTGTAATGCATCTGATTGTAACTTAACCGTAACAATATAATGGTCCAGGGAACAGCCATAGTATTTCAAATACCATAACTGCTTTAGCGTTGTTACTCTCACTTCTCCTTCTTCTTCTTCTTCTTCTTCGCTCCTCCCGTTAGGAGTTGCCACAGCGATCATCTTTTTCCATATTACTCTCACTGCCACTCGGAGTATTTATATCACTGTATCTGAGTGTGAATCACAGCAGCAGCTGATCGGAAAGAAATTATCGGTATACAGCTTTAAGGACACGCTGTCTCAGCCACTGCAAAACGTTTTAAAGCCTTTCCTGTACAGACCTCGCGGTTCAGAAACAGTTTAATCCCAAGAACTTTAAATGCACTCAATCAATTGCTCTTGTAGAACGGGTTTGTACTTATAAGTACAATCACCCCACTGTAAACTTGCACTACAGTTATAATATCTCACAACCTGGGCCACTTTGTAAAGCGTATTTACATATGATGACAATATCATTTTAAGGTGAAATGCAGTAAAATATGTTTATTAAATTATACAGATAAACTTTAACTTCATTTAAATAATCTATATTCTTCACTGGGGAGTGTAAATTGAACTAAAATTTGTTTT
>NW_024381471.1:0-17829 GCF_016835505.1 Polypterus senegalus
TTTGTAAATAATTTTTGTTACATTACTCATTACTTTAAAAAGTAACAAAATATATAGCTTCTTATTATAAAATACAATTCAAAAAACCGTGCATTACTCTCTTTTGCTTACTTTCTGTTGTCATGAAAAACTGACATTTGAGTGGAAAAGCATTTGTTGTTAAATCCTTACATATTTGAACCTTCATGAAACTGACTAGAAACACAGCTAAAAGTGATAATTTCCTTTTCTTCATTTGTTCATTTCCACCTCTTATTTGAAACCAGGCCACGGAGCAACAGTGAGGCTCATAAAACTCTTTCCCTCCAACAACTGCCAACTCATACTGCGGGATCCCCAGGCAGTCCCAGGCCATCTGGGAGATATAATCTTCCCAGCGAGCCCTGGGTCTTCCCCTGTGTTCTCCTCCCAGCTGTCGTGCCTCCACAGGAGGCATCTGGGAGACCTCTGTATCAGATACTCAACCCAAAGCCAATCAGCAGATCTACTCTGAGCCTTTCTTGGATGTCCGCATTTAAACCCAATCTGTAAGGGAGAGTCCAGCCACACTGCAGAAAAGCTCATTTTGACAGTTTGTACCATGATCTTATTCTTTCCATCATTACCCAAAACACATGAATATAGGTGAAGTCTGGGACACATACTAACTGATAAACTGATAGCTAAGTTGAAGACCATTTGTTAAAAGAACCATTAATGATTAATGCAAAGTGAAGCTGTAATCAACTAAATGAAAAAAAAATATTTTAGGCACTTTATTGCAATGTACTTTCATGTACATTACTGCATTCTTCATGCTTCTGTGAACACAATAGGCAGGCAAAATGAAAGAAAATCAGATACTATTTTAACGTTTAACAGTTTCATATAGCATGTGAATAGAAGGACAATCTGGTATTTAGATATTTTCTCATTTTTAGAACATTTCAGAATTTTATAAATATATAAATATCAAACTTACATAAATAATTTTAAAAACAATCTAATACCTGCTCCTCACAACATATACTGCCTGTTACAAATTACATAAAGGGTACTGCAGACAGTTTGCCTTTTTGCCTGTTCTTCTCCACAGATCATCAGTTCTAGCATTAACTTCAAAATCATTTACACCATGCTGAGGCAATACTTGACACAGTTTCTTCAAAATGTTGCATTTAATTTTAATTTCTGGTATGAAATATTTAGATACATGATTTTGAGACTGCAATTTGTACCTAAATTTAATTCAGCTTCAGTATCTACAATAGATGCAACTATTAGGGTGCATGATTCACCAACATTGCATTATATTCTATTCATATACCTATGATACCATTTTGTAGAATATGACCATTTATGGATGCTCATCACAACACTGCAATGACATCAGTGATGTCTATATTTTCCTACAGTTACTAAACAATAATGCATCCTGTGCCTTCCCACCAAAAATGATGCAGTCTGAATTTGTATTTATGAATCCTAAATGCTAGCAAAATATCATTCCTCTTTCCAAGCTCTTGAAGTCATACATGCTAATACTTGCAATCAAATATTTCCACTGAATTCAAATTTCATTCTGTTATTCTCCCCATCTTCTATGTTAAAGTACCTTCATACAAAGGTTAGGTTACCCCTGTCCAAATTGCTTATTTTGTTGAGACATATTAAAACAATGTTATTTTTATGAAAATGTCAACTGCAGTTATGATTTATTTGATTAAGTGATAAAATTAAATGTTGCATTTAATCTTTATGTCGTTAGTCTGGTCTAGCTTAGCTCATTTTGGCCTATGTGTGCTCAGGAGCTGGCATGAACTGTCAGCTGATGACAATTCCAGAAAACCTAATAAAGTCTTTGACTCTTCAAGACTGTGCAACTATTCACACATGGGCTTTTCTGAGGATCTGAAAATTAGGCTAATTGATTCCTACAAAGTAAGGAAAAGGGTTTTAGAAAGATATCAAAGTGCTACCAGCCAGCAATATCCATAGCTTAAAATTTAATTTTGAAATGGCAGTTGAGGGAGAATTGTGGAGAGTCAAGACAAGATCTGGGCGATCAAGAAAACTGATAAATAGAATAGCTTGTATACATTGCAAGAAGACAACACTAAAACTCCATATAAATTCAAGGGACCTGCAAACACATTTAAATGAGAAAGAAGTGGTGGTTACATAAATGTAACATGGCTTTCATGAAAAAGCTGTCCAAAGAAACCGTACCTGCAATCTCATGTCAATAAAAAGAAATCTATAATAGTAATTTTGGAACCAAGGCAATGGGCAGATGAAGTTCAAATCAAACTTTGTTTCTTTGTAGAAAATGAAGCAGCATTTAAAGAAAATAACACTTTACCAATTGTTGCTAAGGTATAAATCTATTACGGTTTGGGTTGTGTGGCAACTTGGTGCAGAAATATTGCAAGAGTACAGAAATGAATGGATTCCACTGAATATCTAAAAATCCCCAAGAGAACATTACTAAGTCAGTAAAGAAACTAAAGCTGAAAAATGCTGGCATCTACAACAGGTTAATGCTTCAAAACATACAATGAAATCTACTATGCGCACCACAAGAAACACTAGGTGAAGGATTTGGAATGGACCTGGTCCCAGACATCAACATCATTGAAAATCTGTAGGTAGATCTGGCATTAGTGCATACAAAACCCAAGAATATTTCAAAGAAAAATAACTCAAAGATTCTTATTTGCAAGCTGAGATTTTTGCCAAAAGGGTTGATTCTAAGTACTGAGTTATCAGGGTGGACAAACTTTTACAATTACCACATTTATTTATTTTATTCACCATCTTATGTGTGCATTAATATTTTCATAAAATAGTACTCCTCTAGTTTGTTTTGCTATCGATATTTAATTCAAAGGCCACAAAATATAATTTCTTGAAAGTTGGGCAAAGTTTTGCATGGAACTATACATCTTCATTGTTTGTAGTTCACTTGATCTTCATGAATAAGAGCAAGGAGATCTTGTCTTTTCACTAATGATCTTCATTGGTAAGATGATATGTGCATGTTGGGAGGGATATTTGTAGAAATGTTGGCATGTTCAGCAACATTTATTTAACAGCATATTTTCATAAAAATTTTGCCTCAAGTTTTACCACAGGTAAATTAAATTACATTTACACAAAATAAACAAAAAAAACAACAAACAAAATAGATGATACAAATAAATAATATAATAAAATACATAAAATAAAAAATATAGTCCCTAACGGAATTAAGCATAACAAATCACTATTTCCTGTATTTTAAGTTCAATATTCTGGTTAGATGGCCATAGTGAAAGAGGAAAACAAAAACTCCCAGATGGCAGTAAGCAGGGAAAAATAAAGTTCTAAACCACCCTGCTCCCTTGGGCCCAAAATTGTGCATTATCAAATTTAACCCATTTTAAAAAAAAAAGGCAGGACAACATGGCTGCAGTTCCTAAACCATAATTCTGCTTCTCAGTTTCATTTCAAATAATGATGTAGTATCATTCCTGTAAACAACCATTGTACTTGGGGATAGTAGCAATTTAGTGTGAAGTTACAAACATCATTTTGGTGGCAGTTATGCTTGTTATGCAAGGTTATTATGCTACAGTCAAAAATCCCTGAGAGAAAAAAAAATCATGGTGATTGAATTCTGACAGTGCTCAGCTATATACTCAATATAGGCCTCTTATTAAGTACTCCATGTTTTTGGCACATACATTCTCATTCACTAATGATAAAAATGTGGCAGCAGTTACTTCCTATTCAGACAGCAAGTACGATCTTGGGTGCCTGTAATGTGGAATATGACTTTCTGAAATGTGCTTGGGAGGTTTTGTTCTGAATTGTAGTCTTTTTTGCATTCCTAATTTCAGCTCCTTTAATTTACAGCAAAGTCATTAATTAGCATTTAGCACTCTAGCGCTAGCAGCAGATGGAACTCCCAGTCTCTTGGAGATGTATGACTTAGTTGGATGTGATTTAAACTGTATATATACAATCATAAGTGAAAAAGGAAAGATAAAAATCCCCAGTAACACTGTATCCTGACGATCCAGTGGAGGCTGAATAAGTCATAGCACAAGTTTGGTTTACAATAAGGTGTAAAGAGGTGTCATCCATGATCAGTGAAACACCCAAACTCTTTCACTCCAAAAAGGGCATACAGTAGCTCCATGTGCCGACAGATTAGAATATTTGAACAATCTAGATGAGTCTAGGCCGTTCAGTCCAACAAAGCTCACAAGCCCTATTCACTAATTCATCCAAAATAACATTATATTTTGTTTTAAAAGTTTCTAAAGTCCTATTGTCTACCATACTATTTGTTAACTTACAGTGGTGTGAAAACTATTTGCCCCTTCCTGATTTCTTATTCTTTTTGCATGTTTGTCACACAAAATGTTTCTGATCACAAACACATTTAATCATTAGTCAAATATAACACAAGTAAACACAAAATGCAGTTTTAAATGATGGTTTTATTATTTAGGGAGAAAAAATCCAAACCTACATAGCTCTGTGTGAAAAGTATTACCCCTGAACCTAACAACTGGTTGGGCCACCCTTAGCAGTAATAACAATCAAGCGTTCCCGATAACTTGCAATGAGTCTTTTACAGGCTCTGGAGGAATTTTGGCCCTCATTTTTGGGAGAATTGTTGTAATTCAGCTTTATTTGAGGTTTTCTAGCATGAATCCTTTTTAAGGTCATGCCATACATCTCAATTGGATTCAGGTCAGGACTTTGACTAGGCCACCAAAGTCTTCATTTTGTTTCTTCAGCCATTCAGAGGTGGATTTGCTGGTGTGTTTTGGGTCATTGTCAGTTGCAGCACCCAAGATTGCTTCGAGCTTGAGTTGGCGAACAGATGGCGGACATTCTCCTTCAGGATTTTTTGGTGACAGTAGAATTCATGGTTCCATCTATCACAGCAAGCCTTCAGGTCCTGAAGCAGCAAAACAACCCAGAACCATTAAATACCACCACCATATTTTACTGTTGGTATGATGTTCTTTTTCTGAAATGCTGTGTTTCTTTTACGCCAGATGTAACGGACATTTGCCTTCCAAAAGTTCAACTTTGTCTCATCAGTCCACAAGGTATTTTCCCAAAAGTCTTGGCAATCATTCAGATGTTTCTTGCAAAGTTGAGACGAGCCCTAATGTTCTTTTTGCTTAACAGTGGTTTTGCGTCTTGGAAATCTGCCATGCAGGCCGTTTTTTCCCAGTCTCTTTCTTACGGTGGAGTCGTCAACACTGACCTTAATTGAGGCAAGTGAGGCCTGCAGTTCTTTAGGACGTAGTCCTTGGGTCTTTGTGACCTCTCGGATGAGTCGTCTCTGCGCTCTTGGGTTCATTTTGGTCGGCCGGCCACTCCTGGGAAGGTTCACCACTGTTCCATGTTTTTGCCATTTGTGGATAATGGCTCTCACTGTGGTTGCTGGAGTCCCAAAGCTTTAGAAATGGCTTTATAACCTTTACCAGACTGATAGATCTCAATTACTTCTGTTCTCATTTGTTCCTGAATTTCTTTGGATCTTGGCATGATGTCTAGCTTTTGAGGTGCTTTGGTCTACTTCTCTGTGTCAGGCAGCTCCTATTGAAGTGATTTCTTGATTGAAACAGGTGTGGCAGTAATCAGGCCTGGGGGTGGCTACGGAAATTGAACTCAGGTGTGATACACCACAGTTAGGTGATTTTGAACAAGGGGGCAATTACTTTTTCACACAGGGCCATGTAGGTTTGGATTTTTTTCTCCTAAATAATAAAACCATCATTTAAAACTGCATTTTGTGTTTACTTGTGTTATATTTGACTAATGGTTAAATGTGTTTGATGATCAGAAACATTTTTGTGACAAACATGCAAAGAATAAGAAATCAGGAAGGGGCAAATAGTTTGTCACACCACTGTATTCCATGTATTTGTTGTTCTCTGTGTAAAGAAACACTTTGTAATGTTTGTGTGAAATTTACTCTCAACAATTCTCCGGGTCCCTGTCCTCTTGATGAATTTGTTTAAAGTAACAGTCTCAATCGACTGTACTAATTCCCTTTATCTTTTTTAACACTTCAGCCATGTCTTCTCTTAATCTCCTTTTGCTTAAACTAAAAAGGCTCAGCTCTTTTAATCTTTCCACATAATATTCCCTGTAACCTTAGAATCAGCCAGCCACTCTCCCCTGTTTCTGGAGCTGATATAGTCTGCTATGTAGACAGAAGCCCAAAACTGACATACTACTCCAGGTGAGGTCTAACCTGGAGTGCATTATAAACTACAGGATCATGTCCTTGGACTCTACACTTCATGCTATATAATCTACAATTCTTTTAGCCTTCATAATGGCTTCTGAACACTTTCTGGAAGTTGATACTGTCAAGTCCTTTACAATACCTTAATCATCCTGCCATGCCAGATTCAGTCATGAACAATGAATATGTCCCTGGTGGTTTTTAGACTAGCACTACAATGGTGTTGGAATCTGTTTTAGTATTTAAAATGAATGCCTCAAAGGATATGAAGTCTCCAAATTTTTAAAAGTGATTTGCATTTTGCACATCACATATGAAAACTTTGACTGCCATCATACTTGTTTTCAGGAGGCCAAGAAGAAGAAAATATTTTATGACACTACTTCATTTGTACCATTTCCTGCATATAAGTGACCAATGGTCAAGTCTCCAAAGATAGGTAAAACATCTACTATTATACCCATTTCACTTGGTAACCTAATTAATTAAAAACAAATTAGAAAAAGGTGAGTGCAATGCAGGATCCAATTTTGACACCCTTTTGACATGTCAGATCATTTTAATACTTACCAGGACTTATGCAAATTGTAAACCACAAGTCATGTTTATATTCATTTACACTGAAAATAAATGACAGTCACACTTTGTATAAATATTGAAATGTAGGATAGAAGAATAATAGTGTTAGCTAGAAGTAACAATAGTGAAGGATTCTGTGTTGTCTCTGGTGATCTGAATATAATTAAAGATGGCTAAAAAAGTTATGAATGACTTGCTCTGGAAAACATGATTGTTTTATATATAATATTTATGTACCTAAATTTAATGAAATGTATAATTTATTTAAAATCAACAAATTTATATAAAAAATGGTTAGAGGTATTAACAGTAATTCTACTGAACTCTGGTAAGCCTTAAAATGAGCCTTAATGTTAGAAGATTAAACAAGAAACCTATAATAAGACCTTTTATGAGATGGCATATTACATAATTATACACTGTGGACGCTAGAGGCATTGTCACCGTTGAACCTGTCAGACAGACGCCCAAAGACACACTTTTAAAGCACAAAGAAGATTTTAATAATTATATTTTTCAATAAAGTGCCAAGCACCACACAATCACAATTCTTCAATAATAATAAACACAATATAAAATAATACAATCCTCCTCTAGCAGCTCCGTCACTCCCACCAACTACGGCTCAGTGGTGGGATTTCCTATAGTCCTTTTATACTCCGTGATCGGGAAAGTATTTCTTCTCGGGTCACCATCACATTTTCCTTTATCTAGTGTCCCGGAAGTACTCGGGCTTCAATCCTTGTGACCCGAAGCATTTCCCAGGTTGACCTCCTCATAATATCCCCTGGTTTTTGGTGGCTCCCCTGCCGGCACCACAGCAACCCAACAGGGCTGAGGATATGGAATCCATGTCTCATGCTGCCCTGCGAGAATCCGAAGAGCCATTTCCATCAGGGGACCTGCCATCTAGCGGTCCGGGGGATGTAGTGTCCTGAAAAGGCTGTTTTCTTCTTGGGAGAGGCGTCCGACCAGACTGAAATGCCGGCCGTTCACCACAAGCATAAAAAGCAAGCACAGCCTTCTATGATTACTGTATATACTCGTGTTGTATATATCAGAGCATATCTAACATAAATGTTCTGACCAGTTCCTAAAATGAAATAAACCTTACCTCATGGGTCAGAAACTTGTAACAGATTTTACTGTCTGGAGTCATTTCAGGTTTGTTTTCACATTTCAATCTCAAAAGACATCTGCAATGATCTCAGTGACTCATTTGCTCCTCATCAACCTAAGAATAATTATAGCGTAAAGTCTGTCCATGAACAGGTCTGTAAGATTATTCACAAGTCCCAAGCCTACAGGGCAAGTGATTTTTAATACAAACTTTCTTATAGAGATGCTGATTTAAAATAATAAGTATTAAGATACATTATTCTTTCTTTGTGAAGATAGCTCACAATTATAAAAGATTATAGAGTTAGATGTATTGTTTCAGTCAAATTCACTTAAGGTCTTGCTTAGCTTCAGGCATGAGCTTGCTGCTAAATTCAGAGATGGGGCTTCAGCAATACTACTTTAAAATTCTTTCAGTTTTTATCAATCCATAGGATGAATACGGCAATACAAAATCCTCATTGATTACCTCATAGTTAATTCTATGAACCAAATGTTTCACCTGTATATTAGACCTCCTTTTATAGTGCAATTTCTGTTGAGGTACTTGACTATAATAATTTTTTTATTAACCTCCATTCTTCAATGAATATGCTGACTGAAAATTTATGGACCATTGTAAATCCGTAACATTTTCATTAATGCTTCATGTATAAAGATTGTGTATCCATGTATGATGTGATTTGTGCATTTCTGAAATTCATATCCTGAGGTTTAGCATTCCGGTATCTAATTATAAAGAGTAACATTTTAGTGTTTAGGCCCCAATAAACCACTGATGGGACCTGCTGATTATCACAGGTTATTTCTGCAGTGACATGCAGTGTTCACAAGCTTTCTGCATACATAATATTTTGTTTGTATTAGGCACTGCTAAGATACTGCAAATATATTTCCACAATTTAAAAAACTGAAGGAGAATCAACTGAGTCCAATCCTATTAGGTGGTCCATTCAGAGTCAATACCTGCTTTAGTTTGAGTTCAATAAAAAGATAAACTATACTTAAGGAAAAAATGGAACAAAACTGTTAGCTTTGCCAAGGAAGTGACCAGTACCAAAAGTATTTACAAGATAATTACTTCTGTTTTTTGTGAGTGGGTGTCTTTTCATTTTTATGTATTTCAAATAGTTTTTAATTAATTATTTTACAACTGTAAGGATAGTAGTATCCTTTATATATGAAATAAAAAAATAGAATGCCTGAAATTTCCATTCTTTTAATTTACTAAAGTTATACAGTTACATATGAGTTCAGATCAAAAAGCATTCACTGATTACATACTACATCAGGTGAAAAAAACAGCAATGTAACTCAAAGTCTATTGTGAAGGCTGAGTATACTACTTGGCTACACAGTTCTGCCTCAAACTTCTCCCTGTTCCAGTTCCTTTCCACTATTAATTAATAGTAGTTAACACTAAAATGTAATGTTAAATATGCTTATTTATACTAATAGTTGTTAGAATTTGTCTCATTATGTAACAACAACAACAACAATATTTATTTATATAGCACATTTTCATATAAATGATGTAGCTCAAGTACTTTACAGGATGAAGAAAGAAAGACAATATATAAAAATAAACGTTGGCAATGCTAATTAGCATAGAGTAAAAGTAAGGTCTGATGGCGGGGACTGACAGAAAAACAAAAACTCCCGACGACTGGAGCAAAAATCTGCAGCCGCCCCAGGTCACAAGACCGCCCCCTCTAGGCATTCTACCTAACATAAATGATCTCAATCAGTCTTCATGTGGAAGAATTTGATGATGATGGTCATGTGGACCTCTGGCCTTTAATCCATCAATGTAGGGACAGCACAATACTTTGATTGGGTGATGGTGGCACAGATTGGCACCACAGAAAACTGGAAAAGAACAGCAGGAAAGTAGGTTAGTATGGATTTAGTATGGAGCCTCATGAATAATAATGATAATTAAATATCAGGATTAAACTAAAATGAAGCTATGAAAAAGCCATGTTAAAATAATGTGTTTTTAGCAGTTTTTAAAAATGTTCCATTGTATTAGTCTGGTGAATTTCTATTGGTTAGCTATTCTAGATTTTAGGTGCATAACAGCAGAAGGCAGCCTTACCACTTCTTTAAAGTTTACTCCATGGAATTATAAGAGACACTCATTTGAAGATCTAAGGTTTTGATTGGGAGTGTAAGGTGAAAGACATTCTGAAATATAGGATGGAGCAAGATTATTTAAGGCTTTGTAAACCATAAGCAGTATTTAAAGTCAATTCTAAATGACACAGGTAACCAATGTACTGACATCAAAACAGGAGAGATGTGTCAAATTTTCTTTTCCTAGTTAAGATTCTAGCAGCTGCATTCTGCACTAGTTGCAATTGATTGATGTCTTTTAGGTACTCCTGGGGAGTGCATTACGAAATCTAGCAACATGAAAACAAAAGCTTACCCCTAAATTCTTTTACCTCCCTCTTGACTTTTTAAACCTAATGAATCAAGTTTATTTCTAATGCCCCATTTATCCATGTTTGCCAATCACTAAAATTTCTGTTTTCTCCTTATTTAGTTTGAGAAAATTACCATTCATCCATTCAGAAACACAAATATGACATTGTGTCAGTGAATCAAGAGAGTCCCGGGTCATCAGGCTATTGATGAATACAGTTGTGTGTAATCAACATAGCTGTGGTAATTACATTGTGCCCCGTGATAATCTGACCTAATGGAAGCATGTAATCGAAAAAAAGCAGTGGACCAGGATAGATCCTTGTGGAACACCATATAGAATATCAAGTGTCTTTGAAGTATAATTACCACAACTAACAAAGAATTTTCTGCTT
This sequence comes from Polypterus senegalus, assembly GCF_016835505.1. Taxonomy (NCBI): domain Eukaryota; kingdom Metazoa; phylum Chordata; class Cladistia; order Polypteriformes; family Polypteridae; genus Polypterus; species Polypterus senegalus. Next base: position 10,759 of record NW_024381471.1, read on the forward strand.
GCCAGGTAAGACTCAAACCAATTTAAGTCACTGCCATAGAGGCCCACCCATTGACTAAGGCAATTTCTAAGAATATTGTACTCAATGGTATCAAATGGAGCACTCAGGTCTAAGAGGATGAGAACAGATAAATGACCAATCTCTGCATTTCCAAAGTAATTTACTACTTTAACAAGTGCAGTTTCTGTATTGTGATTTGTTCTGAAACCGACTGAAACTTATCAAGAACAGCATGTTTATTGAGGTGGTCATTTAGCTGAATAATGACTGCCTTTTAGATTTTACTTAAGAAAGGCAGGTTAGGAAATACATTTTTCAAAAGCAGAGGAGTCAAAATTAATTTTTTTTGAGCAGGGGTTAACTACAGCAGTATTAAGACAGCCAGGGAAGACCCCATATCTAATGATAATTTACTGTGTCAAGAATATCCTCAATTAGCACACAGATACTTCTTTGAAAAGCTTGTTGGTATTGGGTCATGGACACAGGTGTAGGGTCTTAGTTGATAAATTATTTTATATAAATCAGGTACATCTTTCCTGGTGAAAGAATTTAATTTGTTTAAAGTGGAGTACTGGGGTTAAGAGGATCAGTATTGGGGAGATGTACTATATTATTTGTAATATCATTACTTTGTGATTAAAATATAGCAAAAGCCCACAAGTTTCACTGTAAGCTTTTGGAGCATTCCATTTAGTGACCTGGGTTTAGCAGATGATCAATTGTGAGATTACTAGCATTGTTATTTATAATTCTAGAGAAATAACACCAAGATGGGCTATGTTGTTGTATTCTGTTATTTTATCCTTCAATATCTCATAATGGATAATCAATTTAGTTTTTCTCAATTTACATTCAGCCACTTTTTGGATCTTCCATGGTGTAACAGTGCTAGAGGATTTTTTAACTGTCTTTTCAGGAGTGACAATGTCAGCAGCAGCTCTCACTTTAGTATTAATATTTTCCACCTTATTATTTACATTATTGTCACTATTTTAGTAAGCATTACAAATGGACTGGTTGCTTAGAATGTTTGTAAACTTTAAAGCTGCAGATGAATCAATAAAGCATTTTTAACAATATGCTTCTCATGAATTTTTTCTATTATTATTTCTATATTAAATAGTAAGAGAAAATTGTCTGATAAACAAGTATCAATGATCTGCTTCACATCAACTTTTAGTCCTTTAGTAATTACTAAATCCAATGTATGCCTGCTTTTTGTGTTGGCTGACTAACGTTCTGGCTCAAATCAAGAGTCCAGTAGGTTCATGAATTCTTTTACTTTTGGGTCACACCGATTACCTATATGAAAATTAAAGTCACCAACTATTAGGAACATGTCATAGTTTGTAATTACAATTGACACCAAGTCTGAGAATTCCTCAAAAGAAACGCATTGTATTTAGGAGGTCTATACACGGATAATACTAGAAACTGAGAAACTCCATGAATAATAATGGCAAGATACTCGAAGGACTTGCATATACCAAAGCCGGCATCTTTACACTTTAACTGGCTCGAGTAAATGTTTGCTAAACCGCCCTCTTTCTTACCTTGGCGATCCGCATGAGCAAAACTGTAATCCGGAGGAGCAGATTCAATTTAAACAGCCACACTATCGGGCCATGTTTCACTTAATACAATAAAATCGATTTTCCTATCACTAATAAGATCGTTGATGGAAAATATCTTGTTGGTCGATGCTCTGACAATTAATCAGGCCATATTTATTGTCTCGGAAGAGCAGAACTGAATTGTAGGAGCGTTATGGGCATTTGAGATTCATGGGGGTAAAACTCACCTGGCCTTAAAGTGAGTGGCACAGTGTGGAGACGATGTTTCTGAACTGGGATTTGAGATTTCAGATGTCGGGAGGATTCTTTCAGTAGACATGCCTTCAAATCCCTCAGGAGTTCTTACAACTGGCCCATGTCACCGTCGGCCATTGTCTGCTTCCACTTCCGCCGTGTCCTAGCAAGAAAGAAGAGAAGATTAGAAAATACAAGAGTACAATGTCAAACATGTATTCTTTAAAAAAATTGTGATACAATAAATATGTTGCCAAAAGTAAAAATATTGTAATGTTGGTGGATTGGACCTGCAAGAGGGAGGGACACACACACACATATAAAAAAACTTTTCATTGAGGAAAACAAGGGATGAGATAGAAAGCAGTCCGCTGATAAGAAGTTTTTCACAGAAATTGCTTGGTTTTGACATGTGGTTTCTGGGCAGTCTAGATTCTTTCATGGGTCGACTCAAAGAGCTGCTGGAGTGAGAGAGTGGGTTTACTTATGGGACCCCATGTAAGCAGAAAGAAACTTTGAATTGGCACATGCAATGGACACAGAAGAGGAGAATGGTGTGGGATGGGCAAAATGAAAGTGAAGTCCTGCATCAGGAGCACTGTGAGATGGAGCAGAGTGGTAGATGTGAAGCAAAGCCGAGCACAGAGACAAGCACAGGTTGTGACACAATGGTTTTTTTTATTATTATTTATTTATTTAAATAATTTTATTAGAATCCATACAAAGCAAAGTTTTTACAAAAAGAAAAATTGAGTTAAGAACAGATTGATCCCCACCCCTGAGAGAGAGAGCAAGCTAAACGGCGTAAAATTTAAGGCTTGTAAACATACCTAAATTAATAAATTCTCTGTGCTTCATGAACTTATTTTAAAATATTACTGATTAGATCCTGCCATGTTTTGAGAAAAGTCTATACGGATCCTCTAACTGAGTATTTGATTTTTTCCAATTTCAAATTATATAACACATTGGTTTCCCACTGACTTAAAAGAGGAGAGTTTGGATTCTTCAGTTTATCAGAATAAGTCTGCGTGCCAAAAGTGTAGTGAATGCAATCACAATTTGTTTGTCTTTCTCCACTTTAAGCCCCTCTGGAAGAACCCCAAACACAGCTGTTAATGGGTTAGGAGGGATTGTGAGTCCAAGGCTGTCTGAGAGGTAATTAAAAATTTTTGTCCAGAATAATGTTAATTTCGTGCAGGCCCAGAACATGTGACCCAGTAAGGCTGGAACTTGGTTGCAACCGTTGAGAGTTGGATCATGCCCTGGAAACATTTTGGAAGTTTTAGTCGAGACAGATTGCTTCGATATCTAATTTTGAGTTGTATAATTGTATGCTTTGCGCATATGGAGCTCGAGTGAATTCTTTGCATTGCTACTTTCCACTCCTTTTCTGATATGTTAATTGAGAGATCTTTTTCCCAGTGTCCTCTTGGATCTTTGAAAGGAAGGGATTGTAAAATGATTTTATATATTGTAGATGGAGTCTAAGTCCTTAAGATTGAGCAATATTTTTTCCAGCATGGATGAGGGTGCAAGTTGAGGAAAATCTGGAAGGCTCTGTTTAACAAAGTTCCTGATTTGAAGATAGTGAAAGAAATGTGTAGCTGGAATGTTAAATTTGGAATGTAATTGTTAATAGGATGCAAAGACGTTGTCTATATAAAGATCTCTAAGTAAGTTAATTCCAATTTTTTTCCAGATATTAAAAACTGCATATGTTTGTGAAGGTTGAAAGAGATGGTTCTTTTGCAGAGGTGCCACAGATAGAATCTGGAACCAATGTAGATAGCATTTTAAGACGGAGAAGCTTCTAAGTGAGTGGAGCGCAATTGGGTTATTTGTATATTGCTGATAACGTGTCTTTATTGGAGCACAGAGCAAGGAATACAAAGAAGTACTGCAAGATTTTACTTCTATTGCGGTCCAAGCCTGTGTATGTTCTTCAATTTGTGTCCAGGTTCTTATCGCCTGTATATTTGCTGCCCAGTAATAAAACTGGAAATTAGGTAGAGCCATGCCGCCTTCTGCCTTTTGTCTTTGTAGGGTCGCTCTTTTGATGCCTGGATGTTTTGAATTCCAAATAAATGAGGTTATTGTTGAATCTAATTGCCTAAAGAATGATTTAATAATGTACATTGGAATGTTTTGAAATAAAAGAGGAGCTTAGGAAGAATATTCATCTTAACAGTGTTAATTCTTCCAGCTAGTGTGAGATGAAGGGTTGACCATCTATGCAAGTCTTGTTTAATTTTTCCATGCAGCGCGAAATTTTGTTGATAAAGAGCTTTATGTTTACTTGTGATGTTTACCCCAAGGTATTTAAACTGTTCTGCAATGATAAAAGGTAGCGTATCTAATCTAAAATTAATTGCTTGAGAATTCACTGGAAAGAGTACACTTTTATTCAGATTAATTCTGAGACCAGAGATCTTTTGAAATTCTGTGAGTGCTGTTAAGACTGCAGGCACAGAATTTTCTAGGTCGATATATACAATACCATATCATCTGCATATAATGAGATTTTCTGTTCCAGTCCTTCTCTGCTAATCCCCTTTATCTGATCTGTATTTCGACAATGTATTGCCAGTGGTTCAATGGCAATCGCAAACCGCACAGTGGTGACAAGGGGCATCCTTGTCTAGTGCCACGTTCTAGTTTAAAGAAGTCTGAGCAAATGTTGTTGATGAAAACTGAAGCTTCTGGGTTAGTATACAGTAATTTAATCCATGCACAAATGTTGGCCAAACCCAAACTTCCCCAATGTATGTAGAAAGGTATTTTCATTCAATCTGTCCGAATGCTTTTCTGCACCCAATGATAATAATATTTCTGGGTGTTTGATTTAGTTGTTGAGTATATTATATTAAACAGGCGTCGAAGATTTGACAATAAATGTCGGCCCCTAATAAATCCAGTTTGGTCTTGTGATATTACCAAGGGGAGCACTTTCTCCATCCTTCTAGCTATGATTTTAGAGAGTATTTCAACGTCGTTATTTAGAAGTGAGATTGGTCTGTATGATGCACATTGTAATAAGTCCTTATTTTGTTTTGGAAAAACAGTGATTAGTGCTTGGCGAAAGGTTTGAGGAAGAGATTGGTTATCTCTGCTTCTGTAAATGTTGCTAATAGGAGGAGTACCTGAGCGGGGAATTTCTTGTAAAATTCTGCAGGGTAGCCATCAGGGCCTGCTGCTTTCCGCCTTGGGTGACTTTATAGCATGTAGTAATTCTGATAACGCTAGTGGTTTATCAAGTTCCTCCGCACTAAAAGCATCTATTTGTGGTATCTGTAATGTATCCAGAAATGCATTGGATTGTGTATTGTCTTCTTTAAACTCCGTAGTATATAGGGATTTATAATAGTCTCTGAAAGTGTGCATTATATTTTTGGTGTTTTGATTTTATCTCTGTTGTTTTGGTGATTACGAGAGTGCGTTCGACTTCCTGTAATGAATTTGTTGAGCTAAAAACTTATTAGCTTTCTCTCCATGTTCATAATAATAATGTCTGGATTTGTAGATTAGTTGTTCAGTTTCTTTAGTTGTTAAGAGGTTTAATTCTGAATGTAGAGCCTGCCTCCTCCTATGTAGAGTCTCGCTTGGTAGTCTGGCGTGCTCTTCATCTATTTTAGTAATTTAGCTTTTTATCTCTGCTGCTTTCTTGGCCGGTTTATTTCTGTGGGAAAAATATGAGATAATCTGTCCTCTTAAGAAGGCCTTAAGAGTTTCCCAGAGTATTCCTGCAGAGATCTCGGTTGATGTATTTGTCTCTAGAAAGAATTTGATTTGTTTGGATATGAATTCTGTACAATTCTCGTCAGCTAATAGAAGCGGGTTGAGGCGCCATCTGCGGGGTAAGTGTATGGGGCTTAGTAATTTTAGCTCCAAGATCATAGGTGCATGGTCAGAAATAACAATAGCATCATATTTGCAAGATTTAATCATAGGCAAGAAGTTATTGTCTATTAAGAAGTAATCAATTCTTGGATGTACAGGTGAGTAAAAAGAATATGTTCTTGAATTTGGGTTTAAAAACCTCCAGGGGTCTGATAAGTTGTGATCAGTTATAAACTTTGTAATTATCTTTGTGGTGTTATATGCCGTTCCCCCTGTGGAGGAAGTCCTATCTAAAAGTGGATTTAGAACACAATTAAAGTCCCCAGCCATTATAACTTTATGAGTGTTCAGATTGGGAATGGATGCAAATAAATTTTGTATAAATTCCTTATCAACATTAGGTGCATAAACATTTATCAAAATCATTTTTCAGTTAGGTAAGTCTCCCATGACCATCACTATCTCCTTCAGGATCCAATACTACATCTGATGCTACAAATGGTACTGTTCTATGTATGAGAATTCCCACACCTCCAGTTTTCTTCATAAAACTATGGAACATTTGGCCAGTCCAGTCTTTTTGCAGCCGGAACTGATCCTTGCTTAGTAAGTGAGGCTCCTGTAAAAATACTATTTTAGCATTTAGACCTGTTAGGTGAGAGAGTAGTTTCTTTCTCTTTAATTCGTGATTCAGGCCTTTAACATTCCAGCTTACTGAGGTTAACTGTCCCATCATGGAGACACTGATGCAGCTTTTTATTATGTTGGTAGTTATAATTATAAAGATTAACAGAATAGATTAGGTGTAGATCAAGCCTGCTGTCTTTCTCTCCCCCCCTTAACCCCCCACCCTCCCTTTTTGCCTCCCCAAGTGAGGCTAATGCCCATTTCACACAGTCCCAGTCCTCTGACATACCCAGAGCGAGCACGTCCAAAGCAAAACAAGCCCCGATGCTGCGGCGTTTCAGGGTTAAAAGATAGAGATATCTATTACCAATATAGTCTTTAAAAAAGAAAAAAAAGAAAAAAAGAATTTTGCACTTAAAATATATATATAGTCTTCAGCAATTTTAGTGCATTAAGATGATACACCCAGATAATAAATCCGGGTGATGGTGTTAAAGATGTGTCCCGAATAAGCATAAAAAGTCTTAATGCAGTAATAGCAATAACAATAAACCAAGGGTATGATATTGAACAGTCTCGTTTAGGGTAGCGATGAAATAATTAGAAAAAAAAAGAAAAAGTGATAGATAGATAGATACTTTATTAATCCCAAGGAAATTCACATAATCCACAGCAGTATACTGATTAATTAAGCATAATAAAACATAATAGATAGCACCCTAGTAATACTAAGTAAATGAGAATATAGAGAATATATGCTGATAAAACCTATTTAAACGAATAGATCAGACAG
>NW_024381472.1:0-6927 GCF_016835505.1 Polypterus senegalus
TTGAGATCCTACTAATTTAAGGATACAGCCTAGCCCCTCAAACATCTAGCCCTGCCCAGACTTCTGCCATTCAAACATTTTTACCCCACTGAGACTTCTGCCATTCAACTGTCTAGAACACCCAGACTGCTGCCACTCAAACATCTAACCTCCCAGACTGCTGTCACTCAAACATCTAGCCCGCCCAGACTGCTGCCACTCAAACATCTAACCCCCTCAGACTGCTCTCACTCAAACATCTATCCATCCATACTTCCAATCACCTCAGGCTTCTCACCCATCCACCACTCACATCTAGTCCTGCTGCACCTGCTTTCAGACACTTATCTGCCTTGTCCAGACCATGAAGAATTCACAGAATGCTGTCTCTGTTCTGCCTGGAAAGAGCTTTCTGTGCTCTGTTACAATGTTTTCTCACAAACTCAGCCCAGATCAATCACCTCAGATCAATTAATAAGGTCATGGATCAACACTTCAATCTCTCACTGTTTTGTTTAGCCTAAAAATTCAAAAATCTATATATATTTATGTGGCTGGTTTGGGTAGCTCTGTTATGGAGCACTTTGGGTCTGGAGGAACTCTCATCTTTTAGAAGTTACAAGGGTATCTCCTACATTGAGTGCATTCAACATATCTTTATAAAAATGGTACATGAAGATCTGTAGGCTGTCTATATTATTTGGTTTTCTGTAAGGGTAAATAGAAGGCAATTAATACTACATGTAATTAACAGGAGAAATAGCATTGTCACTGTCAAGTAATCGGCCCTGACTCCTCTCTCATTTCCTGTCCTCACAAAACAGATTAGCCTGTAGCGTGAGCCTGTTGCCTCTGCATTAGTAAGACTTCACTTATCGGTTGCACTAAAAGGGCCCAGTGGGCTGCCCTCATGTTACTATTATCTTTCTCCTGAGTAAATGCAGGTCATTGTACCAATCTTCTCTGCTCTGAATTCAGCCATCCTCACGGGACTGTAGTGGTGGGGACTGAACTTGGCACTGCATTAATGAAGATCTCAATTTGCTGCCACTTACTGACCTGGAGGCTTAAGCATCTCAGTGTAGGTTGAGATGGAAAGCCTATCACTGTGCAAAATGGACACCCTCCCAGTGGTAGTTTAGAAATCCTCCATGGAGAGGAAATTTCCATTAGCTAGACTGAACAAGTTGCCTCTTACTTTCTTGGAAGCCCTGGGTTGCAGCCATCCTCTCTTGTGAGCAGATGAAGTGGAGAGGAGGGATCCTTGGTGATTTCTCACCAGTGCAGGCATGCACAGACCTTACGTAGATGTCAGAAGTCATGAGCTGTGCACACAAAAATAAACAAGCAGATTTTGGACCATATCAGGTTTACGAACCTCAAATAAACACATGAGGCTAATAAATGAACATCTGAATCTGTTCACTGGAGGACTCTGCTTTACCTTTTTAAAATTAAAAGGGTGCCAGAGTGGTTCTTCAGAGCGATGCCATAGTGGAACCATTTTGGTTTCCAGTTGAGACTCATCCATATGAAAATTCCAAACAGAACCTTTATTTTTTTTAGATTCGTAAAGCTTCATAAATAACCATGAACAGAATATTGAAATACCAAAGGGTTTGTGATTTTAAAGGACTCTTGCTGAATACAATAACTCAGACTAAGTTTAAATTTTATTGATCTGTTGTATCCTGCTAGGTAGTTGTGGTGGACTGATATATAGCTACAGATCGATAAATATTTTTGTACCTTAATTTGTAAGCTTGAAAGCAAATGTAATATTAATGTTTCAGAGGCAAGTTTTACTTCATTGATGAGACCAGCTGTGCTTTTATGTTTACCTATCAACCTCAGGATTAGGAATTTATGGTGATGGAGGATTGCATATGTATCAGACCAGCTTAGCAGAGCTGATGTGTTTAAACTTAGAGCCTATAAGACATTACCTGCAGAGAGCCATAACTAACTAAACAAGCAACTGGAATGAGTTGTCCCTGAATACTATTGGTCTAAGTATAGATGTTTATGATTTGTTCTGAATTAGAGGCCATTCTGTACTATGACATCCCATTGATTTGTGTTTTGTAGGATATAAAGCTGGTCACCCTGCCTTCACCTCTCTTTCTCATAATCTGGCCATAAAGAGAAGGCCATGATGAGAATAACTCTATCTCGGCAGCCATACTGGACAGGCATGTGGCCTGTTTCAATAATCCATTCATGTGGTAGCAAAGCAAGCTAAACTGAAAATAAGCGAGAGCCACCTAGGAGCGGTATGCACTGCTACTTAGGCTGTAGGGTATGGTTTGCTTAACATTCATTGTATTCTGCCTCCCTATTTTGTGCATTTATATCAATAATACAAATTAAATGTGTAACTTAACTCCTGCCTTTTTCTTTGTCTAATTGCCTGAGGTTACAGATTTAGAGAATTTGGGAGGAAGTGCTAAAGTATGAGGGACATTCAAAAAGTGTCTGCACTTTTATATTTTCATTGGAAATGGTGAAGGCAGGATTAGTAGTAATTGGTTGTGTCTGAGAGTATTATGCTGACTAGTTTTGTCTGACAGAAGAGCTGCACTGCAGTTTAGTATCAGATTTGTCACCCTGTGGTGAAGATGGCTGCGAAACTTATAAATAGAAGTGTGGAAAACTTGTTAAATGTCCCTCATTTTCTCATCATAGAGATCTACTAAATAAATAGGATAAATGGAAAATAGGACCTTACATGATAAAAACAGTAGTCTACTATACTTTAAAGATTTTTGTTTTGTCCATACATTAGTAACCATTTTGCATGGTCGGACTTAACATACAAACAGGTAATCAGCTGTTTAGCACCGCCTAGAATGGGGCCCCGAAGAGACCTATTGCCAATAGACATTACACATCAACTGGTCATTATCTATATATAATTCACTACAGACGCAAGACAGAGAGAGCACACAAGACAGAGGCCACACCGCCAACTCACAGAGCCCGGCCGCCAACTCTAACCTTAGCTCTGCCCGCCAACTGTAAGACCATGGGATCTATGGTATACGCCGACAGGGTCGAGCCGCCAACTCTCAGACCATGAGATATGCTCGAAAGAGCCCCACCCACCATCTCTAACCCTCCTCCACATCATGGGATACACCAGTAGAGCCCTGCCGAAAACTGTAGCCCTCCTCCTGTTCCACCATCGCTCCTCGAGGCACGTGCACTGCCTGCTCATGTACCCGCACGCAACAACTCACCAAACACAGCCTCAGTCGCTTTCGTCTGTGCTACAGTCCACATGCACCTCTGAGCCACATTGACTTTCATTGTTCTTTTCGGTTCCAGGTGCTTTTCTATATATAATTGACCAAGTTGCCGACCACGGGGTACACGACAAGCCCGACTGCCCTTTAACCCTCCTCCCGCATCATGGGAGCACTAACAGAGCCCGCCCGCCATTCACTATGGACGCAAAGCCGCATCAAGACAGAACCAACTCACAGAACCCTGCTCGCCAACTGTAAGACCATGGGATACGCACATAGGGCCAGGCCCACTAACTCCTCTGATGGCCAATGAAGAGCATTGCAAAGTACATACTGCAGTAGGTAGGCCAATGTTATGTTCTTGGCGAGAATGGCGGTATCTTCTTGAAAAGCAGCGTAAAACTGAATGTGATGACTGTGCATGGGGTTTGCAGTTATTACTGAAAGGAATTGGAATGAGTTTGTGAGTGCTTCTTCAAAGCACAAGTTGTTTTGAAGCTTGCTGGCAACTTTCACTTGCATAATTCTTTCAGTGGAGTGTGAATTTAAATGTACTTTGAGATATCTTTGCAGTCGAATGTTTTCGAACAAATAGTGCATTGAGAACCTGTATGGAATCGTTTGTTCAGTGGAGTGTGTGTTTAAATGTTGCTTTGAGATATTTCTGGAGAATGAAGGTTTTTGAGCAAATGTTGCATTGAAATTCCAGTGTGAAATGTGTTTGTAAATGTTTTCAGTAAGAGGATAGTCGGGAAGGTGACGTCATATATCAGTGTGGCTGCAGACAAATGTTTATGTTGAATGGATTGCATATGGTTGAGGATCCGTCTCTGTAATAGCAATTTCGACTTTCATCCCACATTCACCACAATGTACTGGGTGTAAAGATTATCCATCTGCTACCTCACAAACTGTCCTTATTCCCAGTTCACTGCCCCATCAGATTCAAATTTGCCTTTTACTTTTACACACGACAATTTCCTGTTAGATTGGTGTTTGCAATTGTCTATCAATAAGGCACAGGGCCAAACTTTCAAAAGATATGCCTGTATCTGCCAAAACCTGTTTTCAGTCACGGACAATTGTATGCTGCTCTCCAGAGTTCCATCTTTTCATTCACTGACAGTTGTATCCTCAACCTCCCCATTTTTGACAACTGTGTCCTTAAGGAAGTGTTCACACATCAATAAATAATTATCAGCGTATACTTTCATACAGGTTGCTGAATTATTTATGTTTCCTGAATTTACAGATAAAATCCAAAATAAAGCAAATTTTAACGCTTATTTGAATGCACCTCCAACCTGGCCTTGTGGGAATAGTGGGATGTTTTGTCATCCTGGACCCGCACAGGCAGCTGGTTACAACAATCACCAGGTATTTACAAAATTCAAGCGCAACCATATAAACCATTGTATTGAATTCTAAAGGCTAATAGCATGGACTTGCTACAACAAAATGAAACATAGCAATACCCTTCTGGTTTGAGGCAAACAAAGAAAAAACAGGAAATGAAGACATTCCAGTGAAACTTCAAAACTTATCTCTTTATTCAATGCTCCCTCTAAGTCTACCCAGAATGAGTTAGCAGAAATGCTGCATGTGCAGTCACCCTTCCTAAAGTCTCAGACACATACTGAGGAACATGAAAATCTAGCACTACATTACTGGCACCCCTCTCCATAGTAACTTGAAAAACAGATGAAAATGCTTTTATGAATGATGAGCCCATTCTCTGTCCAAACAGATATCAGATAAAACTTTGTTCACTGGTGAAGAGGGGCTGGATCAGGTTAAAAATAAAGTTTATCCTGTAGCTAACGATGGCTGCAATTTACTAACACTTACGATAAACAACGCCGCCATATTTGAACTCTCTTATTTATGGCCACATCTTCAAAAATTTGGTAGGCGCTTACATGTGCTAACTGAAACCAATGTGCGTACTTATTTCAGTGGTATGGCCCACTATCGGCCGCCATATTGAACTTTCCAATGGTCTTTGTTACTTATGCCCATCTTCAAGAAATTTAGTAGCGGGTTCCCAGCGCTAACTGAATCCTACTTATATACATATATATGTCCATGCCTGCAGCTCAGGTCACGTGTGAGCGGAGTTGGGTCCCCATCCCAGCGCCTCCCACGTTGTTGGCTGCCTGCATATAAGGCCGTCCGTCGCTCCGGTCTCTACATTCCCTTCCTTGCTTCTCACGTGAATCACGTCTCCTACTGATAACTACAGCCTTTTTATTTAGACACGCTTCTCGCTGTTTTTATTGTTCGTTTTTACGATTATAGTTATGTAGGTATTTTAGACTTACTTTACATTGTTCAGGTGCCCATTTCCTTTATCGTTCAACGAACCCCATTAACATGTCTATTGAGTCGATCACCATCAATCAAGAACTGTCACTTACGAGTGGTTTCCATGCCGGAGATGGCACCAACCTTTCCATTCTCTTTGTTACATAGTGCCACGCATATCAGGCTCACTCTTGATATCCGGAGGAACATTGTGTCTTATGTTTGAATGCTGGGACAGGTTCAAGGTGTGGACTGATGCGGTACAGGAGATAATTATACTACACAGGAGCACTATAAATGAAATGCTAAAGCCCTTCACCTATGGTTCTGCATGTGAGATTGATGGCTGCCACCGATTGTTTGGTTGTCGCTTTCAAGTGTCTGAAATGGCCAAATATTTTCGCTTTGACAACTGCCAGTGCCTCTTAAACATCTTATGTTCACAGGTGACAATTTTAGTGTGGATACTTTGATATATTGAATGTTTAAACTCTCAAAAGCTGGATGTGAAGTTATCCCAAATGTCACTTCAACACAAGTCCTGCAAATGCTTTGTAATTGAAACAAACCATGAAACTCAAACCGATTATGACATCCCAAACTGTGAGTTTGAAGCAAGATTACTTTTCACTGCCAACTGCTTGCAGCTCAAGAGTAGGCTCAAGCCACAACTGTCATTTAGCAAGGGCCAAACACAATGTGGTATACAAAAGATCCTTCAAATAATTATTGGTATATTTTCCCTCAGTTTAAGGTTAATTTTCTTCTTAATAAAATTTTGGCAGTACTTGCCGCTGTGAAACCTTGGTATTTTGCTAGTATAATATACAAATGAAAATCGGAGAAAGGATGGTAGATCATTGATGGTGTACAGTAGGGAAAAAAGACCGTATTTTTGGGAAATGAAATAGTAATCAGTACAGTGGAGATGCCTACTGAGGCCAAAGCACATAGAATGAAGATTCAGTCAGCTCTTCTGTTTCACTGCACACTTTTCAACTGTTTTAATTAAGCTGTTCTTTTATAGATTACAACATCTTGTTGTTTCACTTCTTGTCTGGCAATATTGTTTAAACAAGAGACATCAATCAATTAGGTGACATCTGTGGCCTGCTACAATCTTTCACCTGAGGGGCACCGTTATTAAAGTTAAGTCGTCACGCTCTGAACACGGGGGACTCCTCCCAGGTCATAAGTCTCGTATCTCACAAAAGGCAGTAGTGCTTACAGTACACTGTTTACACAAAACAACAGATATTTAAAGATCACATCCTGTAGTGAAATGAAGATGGGAAAATAAACTGCAAAAAAAATAATGCCCTTGGATACTTTTTTGGTTTTTGGAAAAGACAATTTTAAAGTTTCCCATATCTATCCCTCCCCCCTTAATCTGCAA
>NW_024381473.1:0-37145 GCF_016835505.1 Polypterus senegalus
TTCTGTAAAAAGGCAATTCATTCCAAATATTTGAAATTCATTGAGTTGCATTGGGCAAGAACTGAGTTGAAGTTAAATTTAATGGTTAAATCTAATTGGTGAAAGCCACTTAAAAACATCATGCCATAGTTTTTAAGAACTGTTTTGATACAGTTTCCTGGTGAAACAACCTCATCTCAAACTCACCTTTTGAAATTTTTGAGTTGCATTGAAAAGAACGAGAAGTTAGTTAATTCAACTTAACTCTTGAAAGTCAAAATACTCGTAAAAGCTCTACATCTGAAATCCCTTTACGAATGAATGTTTTGAACAGTTTCGGTGGAAACAACTGTTTCACAGTGTACAAAATTTATCTCAGTTTGAAAAGTGTTATGATTGAATTCAGGTTAACTTCTAACTTAATAACTAAGGTCATAACTCTATAAGTGAAACCTTTAAATGATACCACATAGTTTACAAGGTTAAGAACTGTTTGGAATGGTTTCAATGTTTAAAGTGCACTTCAACATCTCAAACTCACTATTTTGAAATCCCTTGACTTGCACTTATGGAAACTAAGATTACTGAACTACAATGGTATAAAGCTCTTGGTAAACCACTTGTAAAAAATCAGAACCACTATTTACTACGATTAAGACTGTTTGATGGTTTCCCATGAATACAAGGGTCACATTGTAACACTAAAGTTATTTTCAGAATCCAACTGTGATTGGTGAAATAAGAATTACTTAAATTTAGTGTAAGTAAATTACTCTGTAAAACAGTTTACAATCATCATACCTTTTACAGATGAACTGTTTGATGTTTCCACTGTTTAACAAGGGTCAATTCACACAAAACTCAACGTTGAAATTCCATTGAGTTGCATTGGCAAAACTGAAGTTGAGTTAAATTTAATGAGTTTAAATCAAATTACTCTGAAACAATTCAAATGATAGATTTCACAGAACTGATATGGTTAGAACTGTTTGTGGTTTCCATATTTCAAGGCATCATCCTACAAATTACCTTTAGTCCTGAATTAGTGCATGGGAAAACTAAGTTACCTTCAACTCTAAGATTGTAAATCAAAATACTCTGGAAAACCTATAAATGATGAAATCCCCAGTCCTTAAGTTGAACTGTTTGATGTTTCCACTGTTGAAAACAAGTCACACATTTAACAAATCTTCTTTGAAATTCTATGGTGTTATGGAGAATAGGTTATTAAATTTAATAGTCTTAATCTATGTTGTAACCCTTAAACATCTCTACATAGTTTTAAACAGAAATAGGTTTAGAACAGTTTGCCTGGTGGCAAAGTTTCAAACATTCACATCCAAACAGTTTTTTAGGTCTTGAAAACTTGATTGGCAAATCTAAGTTGATAAACTCTACTCTTAGGAAATGTAAAACCTTAAAGGAGTTCTAAATAGTTATTCCAGACCCTTATGGTTTGAACAGTTTTGGTGGTTTCCCAAGCGTCTTTCACAAAGTCTTTCAGCCCTGAAACTGTTTTGAAATCAATTGACCTTGCCAAATCTAAGTTAGTGAAACTCAAAGTCTTAACTTCAAGTTGTGAAACCACTTGAAAAACATCAGCGACATAGTTCTTTAAGAAATTGATAGTTTGCCACTGTTTTTCAAGGTGGAAAACAAGGCTCACACTACGTACAAATTCTATTTAGGCCCTGAAGAACTTATGGTGAAATAAAATTACATCTTAACTCTATGTTGTGAAAGTCAAAGACTTAAAACAGTTCTAAATGATGAAACCAAGACCTTATGGTTAAGAACTGTTTGGATAGTTTCCCCCTGTTTTCAAGTTTCAACATTCAAATCATTTCAAACCTATTGAGTTATTAACTAATTTTGGGAAATTAAATCTAACTTTTTTTAAACCATTAAAACATTGTTAAAGTTTTGAAATAAATACAATTCCGGGTTTGGGAAAACAAACAACATGTGTTAAAATTTTTTACTTAAAATGAAGGATTAAATTTTAAACTAACCTGGAAAGTCAAAAAACTTGGTAAAAGGTTTAAGATGCCCCACCCCCCAAAGTAAAACTTTTATTTCCCATTTTAAAAAATTCAACAAAAATATTTTAAATTTTTTTTTTTTAAAAAATTAAAATTAAATTTTTAAATTTAATTTTTTGAAACCCCAAAAACAATTAAATTTTTTCAAAATTGTTTTGGTAAAATTCCCGTGGAAAAGTTTCCCAATGTAAATTTTAAATTTTTGGCTTGAAAAAATTTTTAAATGGAACCAAACTTAATCTTGAAGTTATTGAAATTTTTAAAATAACCTCCCAAACCCTTTTGGGAAACTTTTTTTTCAAACTTTTAAAGTACTTAAATCTAAAAATTTTGAAACCCTTTAAAATTGCACAAATTAAACAAATTTTAAATTTTGGTGGGAAACCATTAAAACTCAATATTTTTTAGGTGAAGTTTTAAAAAGTTTTGGGGAAAAAGACAATGTGTCAAAAGTTTTTTAGGAAAAAAAGATTTAAAAAATTATTTAACCTAACGTTGTGGTTTAAATAAAATTGGTTTAAAAAATTTTATTTTAACCCTATTTAAGGGGAAAATTTGATGGTTCCAATTCTTTTATCTTTTAAACTCACTTAAATCCAAATTGCAAGAAAAACTATTAAATCCATGAATCAACCCATTGGAAACCTTAAAATATTTATATTTAAAGATGTAATTGACCTTTTTGGAAACAAACACATTCCTGGGAAAACACTAAAGAGTTATTAATAGTTATTAACTCAAGGCCCCCAAAATAAAATCTTCAACATTTTATAAGTAAACCCAAAATTTTTGGTGGAAAACTTTGATGGTTCCATTTTTTCAAATTAAAATTTTTAAACTCAACGCTTAAATTCTATTTCATGGGAAAAGAATGGAAATTTATGAGTTTCCATTGTGAAACATTAAACAATCTTAAAAATTTTTGGGGAAAAAAACCTTACAACTGGTAAAAAACCCCTGTGAAAATTTTAAACAGTCCAAAAATTTAGAAAAAGGTTTAAAAATTAAAATTTAATTCAAAACCCTTTTAAATCTTTTTTTTTTTTTTTTTTTTTTTTTTTTTTTTTTTTTTTTTTTTTTTTTTTTTTTTTTTTTTTTTTTTTTTTTTTTTTTTTTTTTTTTTTTTTTTTTTTTTTTTTTTTTTTTTTTTTTTTTTTTTTTTTTTTTTTTTTTTTTTTTTTTTTTTTTTTTTTTTTTTTTTTTTTTTTTTTTTTTTTTTTTTTTTTTTTTTTTTTTTTTTTTTTTTTTTTTTTTTTTTT
This sequence comes from Polypterus senegalus, assembly GCF_016835505.1. NCBI lineage: Eukaryota > Metazoa > Chordata > Cladistia > Polypteriformes > Polypteridae > Polypterus > Polypterus senegalus. The sequence goes on from NW_024381473.1 coordinate 3,281, forward strand.
TTTTTTTTTTTTTTTTTTTTTTTTTTTTTTTTTTTTTTTTTTTTTTTTTTTTTTTTTTTTTTTTTTTTTTAACTGTTTTTTAACAGTTTCCAGGTGGAAAACAAGGGGCACACATGTGTACCAAAAATTATTTTCAGGCCCCGAACGTTATGGTGAAATAAAGGGTTTCCTTCAACTCTAGCATGTGTAAAGTCAAAATACTCTGGTAAAAACAGTTCTAAATGATGAAATCCCCCGTACCCTTATGATTAAGAACTGTTTGGATGGTTTCCCAACTGTTTTTTAAGTGCAATTCAACATCTCAAACTCACCTTTGAAATTCCTATTGAGTTGCATTGGGCAAGAACTGAAGTTGAGTTAAATTTAATGAGTCTTAACTTCTATGTTGTGAAACCACTTAAAACACATCTGCGACATAGTTTTTACAGAAATGAACTGTTTTGAACAGTTTCCTGGTGGAAAACAAGCCGACACACATGTTTACACAAAGTTGTTTTCAGGTCTTGAAAAGTGTTATGATGAATTCAGGTTAACTCAAACTCTAACTCTGTGGAAAGTCAAAATACTCTGGTAAAGGCAGTTCTAAATGATGAAACCCCAGTACCCTTATGGTTAAGAACTGTTTGGATGGTTTCCCAACTGTTTTCAAAGTGCACTTCAACATCTCAAACTCACTTTAAGAAATCCCCTTTGACTTGCATTGGGCCAAATCTAAAGTTGAGTGAAACTCAATGAGTCTTAACTCTATGTTGTGAAACCACTTGAAAAACATCAGCGACATAGTTCTTTACAGAAATGAACTGTTTTGAACAGTTTCCTGGTGGAAAACAAGGCGTCACTCATTTTACACAAAAATTATTTTCAGGCCCTGAAACGCGTTATGGTGAAATAAATTACCTTCAACTCTAACGATGTGTAAAGTCAAAGTACTCTGGTAAAACAGTTCTAAATGATGAAATCCCCCGTACCCTTTTGGTTAAGAACTGTTTGGATAGTTTCCCCACTGTTTTTCAAAGTGCAATTCAACATCTCAAACTCACCTTTTCAAATTCCTATTGAGTTGCATTGGGCAAGAACTGAAGTTGAGTTAAATTTAATGAGTCTTAACTTCTATGTTGTGAAACCACTTAAAACACATCTGCGACATAGTTTTTTACAGAAATGAACTGTTCTGAACAGTGTCTGGTGGAAAACAAGCCGTCACACATTTTACACAAAGTTGTTTCAGGTCTTGAAAAGTGTTATGATGAATTCAGGTTAACTTCAACTCTAACTCTGTGGAAAGTCAAAAAAACTCTGGTAAAGGCAGTTCTAAATGATGAAAGTACCCTTATGGTTAAGAACTGTTTGGATGGTTTCCCCACTGTTTTTCAAAGTGCAATTCAACATCTCAAACTCACCTTTTGAAATTCCTATTGAGTTGCATTGGGCAAGAACTGAAGTTGAGTTAAATTTAATGAGTCTTAACTTCTATGTTGTGAAACCACTTAAAACACATCTGCGACATAGTTTTTTACAGAAATGAACTGTTTTGAACAGTTTCCTGGTGGAAAACAAGGCGTCACACATGTGTACACAAAAGTTATTTTCAGGTCCTGAAGCGCGTTATGATGAAATCAGGTTACCTTCAACTCCTAGCGCTGTGGAAAGTCAAAATACTCTGGTAAATTCAGTTCTAAATGATGAAACCCCCAGTACCCTTATGGTTAAGAACTGTTTGGATGGTTTCCCAACTGTTTTTCAAAGTGCACTTCAACATCTCAAACTCACTTTTTGAAATTCCTATTGACTTGCATTGGGCCAAATCTAAAGTTGAGTGAAACTCAATGAATCTTAACTTCTATGTTGTGAAACCACTTGAAAAACATCAGCGACATAGTTTTTTACAGAAATGAACTGATTTTGAACAGTTTCCTGGTGGAAAACAAGGCGTCACACATGTGTACACAAAGTTATTTTCAGGCCCTGAAACGCGTTATGGTGAAATAAGATTACCTTCAACTCTAACGCTGTGTAAAGTAAAAGTACTATGGTAAAAACAGTTCTAAATGATGAAATCCCCAGTACCCTTATGGTTAAGAACTGTTTGGATGGTTTCCCAACTGTTTCTCAAAGTGCACTTCAAATCTTAAACTCACCTTTTGAAATCCCCATTAACTTGCAATGGACAAAACTGAAGTTGAGTGAAACTCAATGAGTCTTAACTTCTATGTTGTGAAACCACTTGAAACACATCTGCGACATAGTTTTTACAGAAATGAACTGTTTTGAACAGTTTCCTGGTGGAAAACAAGGCGTCACACTGTGTACACAAAGTTATTTCAGGCCTGAACGCGTTATGGTGAAATCAAATTACCTTCAACTCTAAGTGTAAGAGTCAAGTATACTGGTAAAACAGTTCCTAATGATAAATCGTACCCTTATAGTTAAGACTGTTTTGGATGATTTCCATGTTTCAAAGTGCAATTCAACATCTCAAACTCACCTTTTCAAATTCCTATTGAGTTATTTAATGGCAACTGAAGTTGATTAAATTTAAGAGTCTGCTTCTATTTTGAAAAATTACACATCTGCACTGTTTTTTACAGTAAATGTTCTACACAACAGTGTTTGGTGAACAAGCTGTATATGATCAGGTTAATTTTAGTCTTGAAATGTTATATGAATTCGGTTAAGCATCTCTAACTCTGGAAAGTCAAAATACTCTGGTTAAAGGCAGTTCTAAATGATAAACCCCAGTACCCATATTAACGAACTAGTTTGGATGGTTTCCCACTGTTTCAAAGTGCAATTAACATCTCAAACTACCTTTTGAATTCTATTGAGTTGCATTGGGCAGAACTGAAGTTGAGTTAAATTTAATGAGTCTGCTTCTATGTTGTGAACACTTAAAACACATCTGCGACACATAGTTTTTACAGAAATGAACTGTTTGAACAGTTTCCTGGTGGACCCAAACCGTACACATGTGTACACAAATATTGTTCATCGAAAAGTGTTATGATGAAATCAGGTTAACTTCAACTCTAACTCTGTGGAGATCAAAATACTCTGGTAAATTCAATTCTAAATGATAAACCCAGTACCCTTATGTTAAGAACTGTTTGGATGGTTTCCAACTGTTTTTCAAAGTCTTCAACATCTCAAACTCACTTTAAAATCCCTTTGCTGCATTGGGCCAAATTAAAGTTGAGTGGAAACTCAATGAGTCTAACTTCTAGTTTTTGAAACCACTTGAAAAACATCAGGACATAGTTTTTCAGAAATGAACTGTTTTGAACATTCCTGGTGGAAAACAAGCGTCACAATTGTACACTAAATTATTTTCAGGCCCTGAAGCGTTATGGTAAATAAGATTCACTTCAATCTAATCAGCTTTTAAAGTCAATACTCTGAAAAGCAGTTCTAGAAGTGAGTGAAATCCGTACCCTTATGTTAGAACTGTTTGGATGGTTCCAACTGTCTAGGTGCCTTCAAATCTTAAACTCACCTTTTGAATCCCAGTAACACAATGGACAAAACAAGTTGAGTGAAACTCAAGAGTTGTACTTCTATGTTGTGAAACTCACTGAAACACATCTGCGACATAGTTTTTACAGAGAATGTTTTGAACAGTTTCGATGGAAAACAAGGCGTCCACGTGTACAAAAGTTATTTTCAGGCCCAACGTTATGGTGAATTCAGGATTACACCTTCAACTTAACTATGTAAAGTCAAAATCTCTGGTAAAGCAGTTCTAAATGATAAATCAGTACCCTTATGGTTAGAACTTTAAAATTTTTACTGTTTTTCAAGTGCAATTCAACATCTCAACCTCACGTTTGAAATTCTATTGGTTGCATTGGGCAAAATCAGTTGAGTTAAATTTAATGAGTCTCACTTATGTTTAAACTACGTAAAACTCACATACTGTAGTTTTACAGAAATGAACTGTTTGAACAGATTCCTGGTGGAAAACAAGCCGTCACATGTGTACACAAGTTGTTTTCAGGTCTTGAAAGTGTTATGATGAAATCAGGTTAACTTCAACTCTAACTCTGTGGAAAGTCAAAATACTCTGTAAATTCAATTCTAAATATTGAAACCCAGTACACTATAGTTGAATGTTTGGATGGTTTCCCAACTGTTTTAAATGCACTTCAACATCTCAAAGTCACTTTTGAAATCCTTTGATTCATGGGCCAAATCTAAAGTTAGTGAAACTCAAGATCTTAACTCTATGTTGTGAAACCATGAAAACATCACTGACAAGTTTTTACAGAAATGAACTTTGAACAGTTTCCTATGGTGGAAAACAAGGGTCACACATGTTACTAAAGTTATTTCAGGCCCTGAAGCCGTTTGGTGAAAGATTACCTTCAACTCAACAGCTGTGTAAAGTAAATCACTCTGTTAAGCAGTTCTTGTGGTAAATCCCAGTACCATTGACTGTTTAGGTTCAACTGTTTCTCAAAGTTCTTAAATCTTAAACTCACCTTTTGAAATCCCACATTAACTTGCAATGGACAAACTGAGTTGAGTGAAACTCATAGTCTTAACTTCTATTTGGAAACCATGAAAACATCTGCGACATAGTTTTTCGAAATGTGAACTGTTTGGAACGTTTCCTGGTGGAAAACGGCGTCACCCCTGTTACACAAAGTTATTTTCAGGCCCTGCAACGAGTTATGTTGAATTCAGGTTGCACTTAGCTCTAACTCGTAAAGTCAAAAATACTCTGGTAAAGCAGTTCTAAATGATGAAATCCACATACCCTTATGGTTAGAATGCTGTTTACTGTTTTTCAAGGTGAACAATCTCAAACTAGCGTTTAAAGTCCTATTAGGTTGCATTGGGCAAAACTGAATTGAAGTTAAATTAATGAGTCTAACTTCATACTTGTGAAACCATTAAACATCATGCAACATAGTTTTTACAGAAATGAACTGTTTGACAGTTTCCTGAGTGGAAAACAAGGTCCCTGATCAAAGTTATTTTCAGGCCCTGAACGTTATGGAAAATAAGATTACCTTCAACTCTAACTGATGTTAAGTCATATTGTAAAGCAGTCTAATGAAGAATCCCAGTACCCTTATGGTTAAGAACTGTTTGGATGGTTTCCCAACTGTTTTCAAAGTACACTTACATCAAAACTACTTTGAAATCCCCATTAACTTATGGATAAAACTGAATTAGTGAAACTCAATGAGTGCTAACTTCTATATTATGAAACATTTAGACACATCAGACATAGTTTTTGAAAGAACTGTTTTGAGTTTCCTGGTGAAAAAAGGTCACACATTGTACACAAATGATTTCAGCCCTGAAGCAGTTATGGTGAATAAGTTACCTTGAACTTAACCTTTGAAGTCAAATATTTGTGAAAACAGTTCTAAATGATAAATCATACCCTTTTGGTTAAGAACTGTTTGGATGGTTTCCACTGTTTTCAAGTGCATTCACATCAAAAATCAGGTTTGAAATCTTATTGGTGACAATGGTCAAACTAGTTAGTAAGTAATGAGTTTACTATGTTGTGAAACCACTTAGAAACACATCTGCGACATAGTTTTACTGAAATGAACTGTTTGAACAGTTTTCCAAGGTGGAAAACAAGGCGTCACCATTTTAAAAATTATTCAGGCCCAGAAACAGCGTATGGTGAAATAAGGTATCTTCAACTCTAGTGTGTAACATAAATACTCTGTGAAACAGTTCTAATATGAAATCCCAGTACCCTATGGTTGAACTGTTTGGATGGAATTTCCCCACTGTTTTCAAAGTGCATTCAGGTCTTAAACTCACTTTTGAAATTCATTATTGCAATGGCAAAACTAAAGTTAGTAAATTTAATGAGTCTTAACTTCTATGTTGTGACACTTTAAAACCATCTGGACATAGTTTTTCAGAAATGAACTGTTTGGCACTTCATTGAAAACGAAATCCTCATTGTGCACAAGTTTTCAGGTCTATGAAAAGTGTTATGATGAATTCAGGTTTAACTCTAACTCTGTGAAATCAGAAATACTCTGGTAAAGCAGTTCAAATGTGAACCCAGTCCCTTGGTTAAGAACTGTTTGGATGGTTCACAACTTTTTTCAAGTGACTTCACATCTAAACTCCTTTTAAATCCTTTAATCAAATGGCAAAAACTAAGTGAGTGAACCTCAATGAGTTAACTTCTTGTGTGTGCCAAACCATTACAAATCATCGGACATGTTTTGAAACTGAACTGTTTGAACAGTTTCCTTGGTGGAAAACAAGCGTCACACTGTGTACCAAAGTTATTTAGGTCTTTAAACGTTAATGTGAATAGTTACCTTCAACTCAACTGTGGAAAGTCAAATACTCTGGTAAACAGTTCTAAATGTGAAACCAGTACCTTATGGTTAGAACTGTTGGATGGTTTCAACGTTTTCAAAGTGCACTTCAACATCTAAACTCACCTTTTGAAATCATTCTTGCAATGTGAAACTGAAGTTGAGTTAAAACTAATGGAGTCTTAACTTCTATGTTTGAAACCATTAAACATCTCATAGTTTTTACAGAAATAACTGTTTGAACAGTTCCTGGTGGAAAACAAGCATCACACTAATTACCTAAAGTTATTTTCGAGCCCTTAAACGTTATGGTGAATTTCGGTTACCTTGAACTTAACCTGTTTAAGTAAAATACTCTGGTAAAGCAGTTCGTAAATGTAAAATCAGTACCTTTGGTTAGAACTGTTTGATGGTTTCCCCACTGTTTCAAGTGAATTCAACATCTCAAACTCAGCTTTGAAATTCATTGAGTTGCATTGGGCAAGACTAAGTTGAGTTAATTTAATGAGTCTTAACTTTATGTTGTGAAACACTTAAAACATCTCGACATAGTTTTTAAACTGAACTGTTTGAACAGTTTCCTGTGGAAAACAGGGAATCACACAGTTTACACAAAGTTTTCAGGCCCTAAAACAGCGTATATGGTATTGGTTACTTCAACTCTAACTCTGTGTGAAAGTCAAAACTCTGTAAAGCAGTTCTAAATGTGAAATCCAGTACCTTATGGTTAGAACTGTTTGATGGTTTCCAACTGTTTTCAAAGTGCAATTCAACATCTCAAATCACTTTTGAAATCCCATTGTTACATTGGCAAGAACTGTTGAGGTTAAACTTAATGAGTCTTAACTTCTATTTGTGAAACCACTTGAACATCGCATTTAGTTTTACAGAAATGAATGTTTGAACGTTTCCTGAATGAAAAGGCGTCACATGTGTACACAAAGAATTTCAGGCACCTAAGCGTTAGGTGAAATAAGTTAACCTTCAACTCTAAACGTGTGTAAAGTCAAATACTTTAACAGTTCCTAAATGATGAAATCCAGTACCCTTAGGTTAGAACTGTTTGGATGGTTTCAACTTTTTAAAGTCATTCAATCTAAACTCAGCTTTAATCATTAAGAGTTGCATGGTTAAAACTGAAGTTAGTGAAATCAATGATCTAACTTCTATGTTGTGAAACCATTGAAGCATCTGGACAGTTTTACAAAATGAACTGCTTTGAACAGTTTCGGTGGAAAACAAACATCCACAATTTTACAAAAGAACGTTTTTCAGGTTTGGGAAATGTTAGATGTCCAATTTCAAGTGTTCATTCAAATCTCTACTGTGAAAGTCATACTCTAACTCGTGAATGAGAAACCAACGTTTAGTAAACCCTTTATGGTTCAGACTGTTTTTTCCAGTGCATCACACATCTCAAACTCACTTTTTGAAATCCCTTTGACTTGCATTGGGCCAAACAAAGAAATCTAAAGTTGTTTAGTTTGAAACATGAAATCGGTTAACTTTCTAACTGTTTGAAACACTTGGAAACAACTCAAAACACAAGTTTTTACAGAACTGAATTTTTTTTGAACAGTTTCCTGACTTAGAGTAAATCAAAACCTTTACTGATTACAATAAAGTTAGTACTTCATGGCTTGAACTGTATGTGTTACTTTAAATCAATTACTTCAACTTTCAAATGCTGTTAAGTTGGCAAAGTACTACTGGTAAAAGCAGTTATTTGTAAACATGATGAAATCCATACTCACTTATGGTAAAGAACTGTTCTGGAGCAGTTCCAATGTAATCAAGTCCAATTACCAAATTAGCTTGAAAGTTTCATGTTTCAGATCACTTAACTTGCAATGATCAAAACTGAGATTGGATGAACTGTGAGTTTTAAACTGTTATGTTGTGAAACCACTTAAAACACATCTGCGACATAGTTTTTACAGAAATGAACTGTTTTGAACAAGTTCCTGGTGGAAAAAAGCTCTCATGTGTACACAAGGACACTCTGAAAGGTTTGGTGAAATAAGGTTACTTTAACTCTAGCCTGTGAAAGTCTAAAATACTATGTGAAAAGCAGTTCTAAATTAGAAATCCAGTACCTTATGGTTAAGAACTTTTGGATGGTTTCCATGTTTCAAGTGCATAAATCTCAAACTCCCTTTTGAAATCCTTTGATTGCATTTGGCCCGAATCTAAAGTTGAGTTAAACTCAATGAGTCTTACTTCTATGTTGTGAAACCACTTGAAAACATCGCGACATAGTTTTTACAGAAATGAACTGTTTTGAACAGTTCTGGTGGAAACAAGCGTCACACAGTACACAAGTTTTTTCAGGCTGAAACAGGTTATGGTGAAATAAGGTTACTTCAACTCTAACATGTGTAAGTCAAATACTCTGGTAAACAGTTTAAGTATAAATCCCCAGTACCTATGTTAAGAATTGGATGGTTTAAACTGTTTCAAAGTGCACTTCAATCTCAAACTCACCTTTTGAAATCTTGATTCAATTTGTAAACTGAAGTTAAAATGAAACTCAATGAGTCTTAACTTCTATGGAAAACCATTTGAAACCACATCAGCTGACATATTTTTTACAGAAACCAACTGTTTTAAACAGTATCCTGGTGAAACAAGTACAAATGATGTACAAAGTATTTTCTGGTGGAAACACGTTATGGTGATTAAGTTACCTTGCCTAACCTTTGGTGAATCATACTCTGGTAAACAGTTCTAAATGATGAAATCCCGTTATGGTTAGAACTGTTTGGAAATCGTTCCCTATGTTTTCAAGTCGATTCCCTTCAAACTCACTTTGAAATCCAAATTTAATTGCATTGGGCATAAAACTTGAAGTTGAGGAAAACTAATGAGTCTTAACTTCATTTGTTGAATACCTAAAAACATCGCGACATAGTTTTTACAATGAACTGTTTGAGACAGTTCCTGTTGGAAACAAGGCGTCACACATGTGTACACAAAGTTATTTTCAGGCCTGAAGGTTATGGTGAAATCAGGTTACTTCAACTCTAACTCTGTAAATTCAAAAATACTCTGGTAAAGCATTCTAAATGATGAAATCCCCAGTACCCTTATGTTAAGAACTGTTTGGATGGTTTCCCACTGTTTTTCAAAGTGCAATTCAACATCTCAAACTCACTTTTGAAATTCCTTTGAGTTGCATTGGGCAAACTGAAGTTGGAGTTAAATCAATGAGTCTTAACTTCTATTTGTGAAACCACTTAAAACACACACTAACAATAGTTTTTCAGAATACTGTTTTGAACAGGTTCCGTTTTAAACAAGCCGTCACATTTGTACACAAAGTTGTTCAGGTCTTGAAAAGTGTTATGATGAATTCAGTTACACTTCAACTCTAACTCTGTGGAAAGTCAAAATATCTGGTAAACAGTTCTAATGATGGTTAACACCCAGTACCCTTATGGTTAAGAACTGTTTGATAGTTTCCAACTATTTTCAAAGTGCACTTCAACATTCAAACTTTGAAATCCTTTGACTTGCATTAGGCCAAATCTAAAGTTGTGAAACCAATGAGTCTAACTAAGTTGAGACAACCACTTGAAAAACATCAGCGACATAGTTTTTACAGTGAACTGTTTTGAACAAGTTTCCTGTGGAAAACAAAGCGTCACAATGTGTCCTAAAAGTTATTTTCAGGCCCTGAAGCGCGTTATGGTGAAATAAGATTACCTTCAACTCTACACTGATGAAAGTCAGTACTCTGGTAAGCAGTTTTGATGAATCCCCAGTCTTTCAAGTGTTAAGAACTGTTTGGATGGTTTCCCAACTGTTTTCAGAGTGCACTTCAAATCTTAAATCACACTTTAAATCCATTAACTACAATGGTAAAAACTGAAGTTGAGTGAAACTCAATGAGTCTTAACTATAGTTTTAAACCACTTGACACATCTGTGACATAGTTTTAAATAACTGTTGAACAGTTTTTGGTGAAACAGCGTACACACATGTGTACACTAAGTTATTTTAGCCCTTGAAAGAATTATGGTAATTCAGGTTACTAACTTAATCTTTGGAAAATAAAATACTCTGGTAAGAGTTTCTAAATGATAAACCCAGTACCCTTATGTTAAGAACTGTTTGATGGTTTCCCCACTGTTTTCAAGGTAATTCAATCTCAAACTCAACGTTTGAATTCCTATTAGATTGCATTGGAAAAACTTGAATTGAGTTTTTAATGAGTCTTAACTTCTATGTGTCACTTGAAAACACATCTCACATGTTTTACAGAAATGAACTGTTTTGAACAGTTTCTGGTGAAACAGCTCACACATGTGTACGAAATTATTTCAGGCCAACTGAAGCGTTATGTGAATCAGTTACTCAACCTAACATTGTGAGGTAATACTCTGTAAAGCAGTTCTAAATGATGAAACCCCAGTACCCTATGTTAAGAACTTCTTTGATGGTTTCCCAACTGTTTTCAAAGTGCACTTCAACATCTAAACTCACTTTTTGGAAATCCTTGACTTAATGGCAAATCTGAAAGTTTGAGTAGAAACTCAATGAGTCTTAACTTCTATGTTGTAAACCACTTGACACATCGTGACCATAGTTTTTACAGAAATAACTGTTTTGAACAGTTATCTGGTGAAAAAACGTCACTAACTGTGTACACAAAGTATTTTCAGGCTGAAAGCGTTATGTGAAATCAGTTACCATGTAACTCTAGCTTGGAAGTCAAATACTCTTGGTAAAGCAGTTCAAATGATGATCAAGTCACTTTGGATTAAGAACTGTTTGGATGGTTTCCCAACTGTTTTCAAATGCATTCAACATTTAAATCACTTTGAAAAATCCACATAACTTAATGGAAATAACTTTGAACGTTTCGGTGGAAAACAAAGTCTACACGTTGTCAAAGATTTAGGCTAAGTTTGTGAATAGGTTAATTTCAGAACTCAACTGTGAAAGTCAAAATACTCTGGTAAAAGCAGTTCAAATGATGACCCCAGATTTGCCCTATGGTTAAACTGGTTATGGTTTAATTTCAGTTAACTTAAACTCTTTGCAATCAAATCAAATCCCTTAAAACAGTTCTAAATGATTAAAACCTATGAATGAGTTAAAACTGTAATGTTTTCACTATTTTGAAAGTTCTTAAAATCAACTCCACATTTGAAATTTTTTATTGAAAGTTTGTGGACAAAGTACCACTAATTTGGATTAAATATTTAATGAGTTCTTAGACTACCCATCTGTAAAGTTAAAATTCTCATGTTAACACTGTTTAATTTACAGTAACTATAGAACTGTTTGGTTGCATGTTTCTGAGTGATTAAATTAAGAGCTTACACATGTGACCAATTATTTCATGGACAACGTTAGGTGAATTAGGTTTCTTGAACATGCAACTCTGTGACAAGTGTACAAAATATTCTGAAGCGTTTATGTGGATAAATACCCGCTTAGTAACAAATCTTTGGTTAAAGATTCTAAGATGGATCTTACCTTAATTTTCGTGGAATTCAACATTCTCAAAGCATTACATTGAAACCTACTTTGAATATGTTGTGGGCAAACTGAAGTTGAGTTAAATTTAATGAGTCTTACTATGTTGTGAAACCACATTGCAACAATTCTTGATATTAGTTTTTACATGTAACAATGTGTAACATTAATCATTTGGAATGACAGATGTGTTAGGTCTCACACATAGAAATGTACACAAAGATTTCAGGCCCTGAAGCGCGTTATGGTGAATAAGGTTACCTTCAACTTCTACGCACTTTTAAAGTCAAAACACTAGTAAAACAGTTCTAAATGATGAAATCCAACCTTAGGTTAAGAACTTTTGATGGATTTCCAACTGTTTTCAAAGTGCAATTCACATCTAAATCACTTTTGAAATCCATTAATTGAATTTAAATTTGTTGGAACAACTCCAATGGTCTTAACTAATGTTGTGAAACCACTTGAAACACATCTGTGACATAGTTTTTCGAAATGAACTGTTTGAACATATTTCCTATGAAAACAAGCGTCACCATGTGTACACCAAAATTTTTTCAGGTCTAAGATGTTATGATGAATTCAGGTTAACTTCACTCTAATCTGTGAAAGTCAAAATACTCTGTAAAGCAGTTCTAAATGATGAAACCCCAGTACCCTTAGAAACTATAGTCTATTCTATGTAAACAGCTAAGTTGTGGATAGGTTTTCACTCAACTGTTTTAAGTGCAAACACTAAGTCAAAAGTCATCTTAAACTGTTGATTCTTTTTAATGAAATCAAACTTTGAAACATTGCAATAGGCAAACTAAGTTGAGTGAAACTCAATGAGTCTTAACTTCTATGTTTGTGAAACCACTTGAACATCTCGCTAGTTTTGAAATGAACTGTTTGAACAGTTTCCTGAGTGGAAACAAAGTCACCATTTGTACACAAGAAATTTCAGGCTGAATGTTTGATGAACGTTTAACTTCAACTCTAGAGCTTGGAAAGTCAAGTACACTGGTAAAAGCAGTTCTAAATTATGACCCAGTACCACTTATGGTAAAACTGTTTGGATGGTTTCAACTGTTTAAGTGCACTTCAAATCTAAACTCTTTTGAAATCCCCAGTACCATTGGCAAAACTAAGTTGAGTGGAAACTCAATGTCTAATACTATGTTGTGAAACCACTTGAAACATTACGACATAGTTTTTACAAAATGAAGCTAGTTTTGAACAGTTTTCTAGTTGGAAAACAAGGCTGAACAGATTCACAAAGTTATTTTCAGGCCTGAAGCATTGTGGTGAACAGTTACCTTCAACTCTAACGGTGTAAGTCAGTACTACTGAGTAAAACAGTTCTAAATGATGAAATCCCATACCCTTAGGTTAAAACTGTTTGGATGGTTTACAACTGTTTTCAAAGTGAACTTCAAATCTTAAACTCACCTTTTGAAATCCTTATTTGATTTATGGTCAACTGTGGTGAAACTCATAGCTTAACTCTATGTTTGAACCCTTGAAAACATCTGCAACATAGTTTTACGGAAATAACTGTTTTGAACATTTCTGGTGAAACGGAAAAACAGACATATTAAGAAATTTCGCCCTTGAACAGCGTTTGGTGAAAAAGTTACTCAACTCTAACACTTGAAAAGTAAATACTTAGGTAAAGCAGTTCTAAATGATAAATCCCAGTACCCTTATGGTTAAAAAACTTTGGTGTTTCACACTATTTAAAGTGCACTTCCCTCTAAACTCAACTGTTTGAAATTTTATGTTCAAAGGCCTTAAGTTAGTAAACTATGAGTCTTAACTTCTATGTTATAAACCATTGAAAACATCAGGACTGTTTTTTACAGATGAACTTTTTGAACAGTTTCCTAGTTTGAAAAAAAGCGTCACACTGTGACATAAGTGATTTTCAGCCTGACACGTTATGGTAAAATAGGTTCACCTTGAACTCACGTTTGTAATTCAAATACTCTGGTAAAGCGTTCTAAATGATGGAAATCAGTACCCTTATAGATTAAAACTGTTTGGATGGTTTCCCACTGTTTTAAAGTGCATTCACATCTTAAACTCACTTTTGAAATCATTAATTCAATAGGTAAAACCTAAGTTGAGTTGAATTTGGAATGAGTCTTAACTTCTATGTTGTAAACCCAATACATTTGACGTTTTACAAAATAACTGTTTTGACAGTATCCTGTTTGAAACAACGTCACATGTGACGCAAAGTATTTTCAGTACTTGAAACCCTTATGGTGAATAAGGTTACCTTCAACTCTAACGCTGTGTAAATTCAAAATACTCTGGTAAAAGCTGTTCTAAATGATGAAATCCCCAGTACCCTTATGGTTAAGAACTGTTGGATGGTTTCCCCACTGTTTTCAAAGTGCAATTCAACATCTCAAACTCACTTTTGAAATTCCTATTGAGTTGCATTGGGCAAGAACTGAAGTTGAGTTAAATTTAATGAGTCTTAACTTCTATGTTGTGAAACCACTTAAAACACATCTGCGACATAGTTTTTACAGAAATGAACTGTTTGAACAGTTTCCTGGTGAAAACAAGCGTCACACATGTGTACACAAAGTTTTTTCAGGTCTTGAAAAGTTATGATGAATTTTATACGTGAGCTCAAATCTCTGTAAGGAATTCAAATACTCTGGTAAAACAGTTACTAAATGATAAACCCGTACCCTATGGTTAGAACTTGTTTGATGGTTTCCAACTTTTTTCAAAGTGCATTCCATCTTAAACTCACTTTGAAATCATGTAGCTTGCAATTGGCAGATCTGAACAGTTGGGAAAATAATGAGTCTTAACTTCTATGATTGAAACCCTTGAAACACATCGGGCATAGTTTTACAGAAATGAACTGTTTGAACAGTTTCCTGGTGAAAACAAGGCGTCACACTGTGTACAAAAGTTATTTTCAGCCCTGAAATGTTATAGTGAAGTAGTTACTTCAACTCTAAACTGTGGAAAGTCAATCTCTGGTAAAGCAGTCTAAATGATGTCCCAGTACCCTTATGGTTAGAACTGTTTGATGGTTTTCCAAATTTTTCAAGTGCAATACATCTCAAACTCACTTTGAAATCAAGATTAACTTCATTTGGCAAACTGAAGTTGTGAATATTTTGAGTCAACTTTAAAGAAACCTGAAAAACATCACACATAGTTTTACAGAAAGTACACTTTTGAACAGTTCATCTGGTGGAAAACAACTGTCACACATGTGTACTCAAAGTATTTTCAGCCCTTAAAGAAAGTGAACTTAGTTGACTGTTAACTCTCCTTTAAGAGTCAAATACTCTGTAAAAGCAGTTCGTAATGAAATCCCATACCCTTGGTTAAGAACTGTTTTGATGGTTTCCCACTGTTTTGAAAGTGCACTTCAACATCCAAACTACTTTTAATCCATTGAACTTGTTGGGCAAAACTAAGTTGGTAGAATAATAGTCTACTCTATGTTTGAAAATTGAAACACATCTGACATAGTTTTGAAATGAATTGTTTTGAACGGTTTCTGTGGAAAACAAACGTCACAAGTGTACTAAAGTAATTCAGCCCTGAAGCGGTTAGGTGATTTAGGTTCCTCAACTTACCTTGAAAGTCAAATACTTGTAAAACAGTTCTAATGATGGGAAATCAGTACCCTTATGATTAAGAACTGTTTGGATGGTTTCCCACCGTTTTAAAGTGCACTTCAACATCTAAACTCAGCTTTTTGAAATCCTTTTAATTGCATGGCAAAACGAAGTTATGTTAAACTCAATGAGTCTTAATTCATGTGAAAATTTAAAACATCTCGACATAGTTTTTTACAGAAATGAATTTGAACAGTTTCAATGTGGAAACACCGTCACACTATGTCACAGAATTTTTTGAGGCTCCCAAGTGTTATGTGAATAGTTGCACTTCAACTCTAACCTTGGAAGTCAAATACTCTGGTAAAAGGCAGTTCTAATGATGAAACCCCAGTACTTATGTTAAACTGTTTGGATGGTTCCCAACATGTTTTCAAAATGCACTTCAACATCTTAACTCACTTTATCCTTTTATACGCATGGACAAAACTAAGTTAGGAGTGAAACTCATGAGTTAATTCTATGTTGTAACCACTTGAAACCTACGCATAGTTTTTCAGAAAGGTGAACTGTTTAACAGTTTCCTGTGGAAAACAAGGGTACACATGTTTACACAGAAGTTACAGGCCTGAAGCCAATTTGGGGAATTAAGATTACCTTCAACTTGCATGGTAAAAGTCAAATTACTCTGAGTAAAGCAGTCTAATGATGAAATCCCAGTACCCATATTAGACATTTGGATGTTTCAATGTTTTAAAGTGCATTCAATTAAAATCACTTTGAAAATTCCTTTTCATGGCAAAGCTTGGTGATTGAGTATACTTAATGAGTCTAACTTTATGTAAATCACTTGAAAACATCTAAGAATATTTTTCCCGAAATGAACTGTTTGAACAGTTTCCATGGTGGAAAATGAAGGCGTCACACATCACAAAGTATTTTAGCCCTGAAGCGAGTTTGGTGAAATAGGTTTCAACTCTAACCTGATGTAAGTCAATACTTGTAAACAGTTCTAAATATGAAATCCAGTTCCCTTATGAATTAAGAACTGTTTGATAGTTTCCACTGTTTTCAAAAAGTGCAATTCAACATCTCAAACTCAGCCTTGAAATCCGGGTTTGTTGATTGGCAACTAAGTTGAGTGAAATAATGATCTGTAAAACTATTTGTAAACCACTTGAAACACATCGCTACATAGTTTTTACAGAATGAATGTTTTGAACAGTTTCGTGGAAAACAAAGCGTCACACTTTTAACCAAAGTTAATTTCAGGCCCTGAAGCGGCGTTATGGTGAAATCAAGGTTACCTTCAACTCTAACTCTGTGTAAAGTCAAATACTCTGTAAAAGCAGTTCTAAATGATGAATCCCAGTACCCTTATGGTTAAAAACTGTTTGATGGTTTCCAACGTTGTTTTTCAAAGTGCAATAACATCTTAAACTCACTTTTGAAATCCATTAATTCTGGAAAAACTGAATGAGTGAAACTCAATGGTCTTAACTTCTATGTTGTGAAACCATTTGAAACACATCTGGACATAGTTTTTACAGAAATAACTTTTGAACCATTTCCTGTGAAACCGTACACATGTGTACACTAAAGTTGATTTCAGGCTTTAAAGCGTTATGTATTAGGTTACCTTAACTCTAACCTTTGTAAAGTCAAATACTTGTAAAGCAGTTCTAAATGTGAAACCCAGTACCCTTATGAAAACTGTTTGGATGGTTTCCCCAACTGTTTTCAAAGTGCATTCACATCTAAACTCACGTTTGAAATCCATTACTTGCATGGAAAAACTGAAGTTGGTAAATAATGAGTCAACCTATGTTGAAGAACCATTGAAAACATCGTACATAGTTTTTACAGAAATGAACTGTTTTGAACAGTTTCCTGTTGGAAACAAGCGTCACCATTGTACACAAAAGTTTTTTCAGGCCTGAAACTCTTATGTGAAATAGTTACTAACTCTAACTGCTGTAAATCAAAATACTCTGGTAAAGCAGTTCTAATGTGGAAACCCAGGTACCCTTATAGTAAGAACTGTTTGGATGGTTTCCCAACTGTTTTAAAGTGCAATTCAAGATCTTCAACTCACCTTTTGAAATCACTTATTGCATTGGACAAAGCTTAAGTTGATGAAACTCAATGAGTCTTAACTTCTAATGTTTGAAACCTTAAACATCTCGACATAGTTTTACAGAAATGAACTGTTTTGAACGTTTCCTGTGGAAAACAACGTAATATGTGACACAAAGTGAGTTTCAGGTCTAATGTTATGGTGAAATCAGTTACCTTCAACTTCTAAGCATGAAAGTCAAATACTTGTAAAACAGTTCTAAATGATGAAATCACAAGTCCCTTATGGTTAGAACTGTTTGGATGGTTTCAACTTATTTTCAAGTGCACTTAAATCTAAACTCACTTTTGTGAAATCCACTTGCAATGGCAAATCAGTTAGTAAACTCAATGAGTCTTAACTATGTTCGAAACTCTTGAAAAACATCGCGACATAGTTTTTGAAATGAACTGTTTGAACAGTTTCCTGGTGGAAAACAAGTCACACATGTGTACACAAATTATTTTCAGGCCCTGAAGCGTTTTGGTGAATAAGATTACCTTAACTTCCTTTGTAAAAATCAAAGTACTCTGGGAAAACAGTTCAAAAAGATGAAATCCCCAGTACCCTTATGGTTAAACTGTTTGGATGGTTTCCCAACTGTTTTCAAAGTGCACTTCACATTCAAATATTTGAAATCCCCCCTTAATTAAATTTTGGCCCGTTTAAATCAATAGTCTTAATTTTTTAAAAACCCTTGAAAACATTGGCAAGACGAAATAATTTTTAAAGTTTTTTTGGAAAACAAACCCACTTCACAAAGTTTTTTAGTGGCTTAGGGGTTTTTGTTAAATTAAAATTGAAAACAAATTTGGTAAAAGTTTAAAAGAGAAATCCCCGTACCTTTTAAAACTTTTTGGAGGTTTTTTAAACTGTTTTTTAAAAAACCACCCCTTTTTTTAAAATTTTTATGGAAAAAATAATTTTTAAATTAGTCTTAACTTTTTTTGAAACCTTTGAAACAATTTACAATTTTAAGAAATAATGTTTTAAAATTTTTGGGGGAAAACAACCTCAACCTATTACCAAAAAATTTTTGGCCTAAAGGGTTATGGTTTGGGGGTTCCCCCCTTTAATTTGGAAATAAAATACCTTAAAGCTTTAAAAAAAGGGAAACCCCCGTCCCCGTTTTTCGTTTGGGGTTTTAGTTTTTAAATGTTTTAAATCTAAAATTTTAAAAACCTTTTTTTTCATTGGGGAAACTAAGTTAGTAAATAATGAGTCTTAATTTTTTTGGAAACCACTTGAAAACATCGCGACATAGTTTTTTTCAGAAATGTTTTTGCAGTTTCCTTGGGAAAAACCCCCACAATTTTTCAAAAGTTATTTTGGCCCAAAGGTTATGGTAAAAGTTTTAACCCGGGGTTTTAAATCAAAATCTCTGGTAAAAGTTTTTAAAAAATGAAATCCCATCCCCTATGGTTAAGAACTGTTTTTATGGTTTCCCCTGTTTTAAAATGCATTCAAATCAAACCACCTTTTAAATTCCTTATTGCAAAAAAATGAATTAATTTTTAATTTGGTTTTTTATTTTTAAACCCCTTAAAAAACATTCGAATTTTTTGAAATCTGGGGAAAAAGTTTCTGGTGAAAAAGGGTCACCTGGGAAAAAAGTTTTTCAGGTTTAAAATTTTTTGAAAAGTTTAAATTAACTCTAATCTAAATAAAATCCGGTAAAAAGTTTAAAATTTTTCCCGGGCCCCTTTTAAGAAATTTTATTTTTAAAATTTTTAAATATTAACATTCCCAAAAAAATTTTAAATTTTTATTCATTTGGAAACTAAAATTTATAATAGTTTTTTTATTTGTTTTAAACCCTTAAAAACAAAGCAAGTTTTTTTCAAAAAAAATGTTTTTAAAGTTTTGGTGGAAAAAAGGGACCTTTTACGTTATTTTTAAATAAAACGTTTTAAAAAGTTATTCCTCCCTTTGTAAGAAAAAAATTTGGTAAAAAGTTTAAATTTTTAAAAACCCTTTGGAAACTTTTGTGGTTTCCCCTTTTAAATGAATTTAATCTTAAAATCATTTTGAAACCTTTTTGGGCAAAACTGAAGTTTTTAAATAATGGGTTTAATTCTTTTGAAACCCCGAAAAACATTGGACAAGTTTTTGTAATTTTTGGGCTTTAAAAACCCAAAAAAAGTAAAAAAAAATTTACCCCAACCCCTTTTGGTAAAAAGGTTACCAACTGGGAAAAAAAAAAAATCTAAAAACTTCAAAATTTGAAATCCCCTCCCATTTAAAATTTGTTTATGGTTTCCCCTGTTTTTAAACATTAAAAAAAAAACCAAGGGAATCCCCTTAAACCTTTGGAAAAAGGTAGTAAATAATACAAATTTATTTTAAACCCTGAAACCATTGGAATAGTTTTTCAAAAAAAACGTTTTGAAAGTTTCCCTTGGGGAAAAAAATTTTAAAACCCCCTTTTTCAGGGGTTTAAATTTTTTAAATTATTAAACTTAACTCTTAATAAATCCTTAAGGAAACCCAAATGATGAAACCCCCAGTACCCCCATGGTTAAAAACTGTTTGGATGGTTTCCCAACTGTTTTTCAAAGTGCACTTCACATCTTAAACTCACCTTTTGAAATCCCCATTAACTTGCAATGGATAAAAACTGAAGTTGAGTGAAACTCAATGAGTCTTAACTTCTATGTTATGAAACCATTTGAAACACATCTGTGACATAGTTTTTTACAGAAATAAACTGTTTTGAACAGTATCCTGGTGGAAAACAAGCCGTCACACATGTGTACACAAAGTGATTTTCAGCCCTTGAAACACGTTATGGTGATTTCAGGTTACCTTGAACTGTAACTCTTTGGAAAGTCAAAATACTCTGGTAAAAGCAGTTCTAAATGATGAAATCCCCAGTA
The DNA here is from genome assembly GCF_016835505.1 of Polypterus senegalus. Taxonomy (NCBI): domain Eukaryota; kingdom Metazoa; phylum Chordata; class Cladistia; order Polypteriformes; family Polypteridae; genus Polypterus; species Polypterus senegalus. Next base: position 23,634 of record NW_024381473.1, read on the forward strand.
CCCTTATGGTTAAGAACTGTTTGGATGGTTTCCCACTGTTTTCAAAGTGCAATTCAACATCTCAAACTCACGTTTGAAATTCCTATTGAGTTGCATTGGGCAAAAACTGAAGTTGAGTTAAATTTAATGAGTCTTAACTTCTATGTTGTGAAACCACTTGAAAAACATCAGCGACATAGTTTTTTACAGAAATGAACTGTTTTGAACAGTTTCCTGTTGGAAAACAAGGCGTCACACATGTGTACACAAAGTTATTTTCAGGCCCTGAAACGCGTTATGGTGAAATAAGGTTACCTTCAACTCTAACGCTGTGTAAATTCAAAATACTCTGGTAAAAGCTGTTCTAAATGATGAAATCCCCAGTACCCTTATGGTTAAGAACTGTTTGGATGGTTTCCCCACTGTTTTTCAAAGTGCAATTCAACATCTCAAACTCACCTTTTGAAATTCCTATTGAGTTGCATTGGGCAAGAACTGAAGTTGAGTTAAATTTAATGAGTCTTAACTTCTATGTTGTGAAACCACTTAAAACACATCTGCGACATAGTTTTTTACAGAAATGAACTGTTTTGAACAGTTTCCTGGTGTAAAACAAGCCGTCACACATGTGTACACAAAGTTGTTTTCAGGTCTTGAAAAGTGTTATGATGAATTCAGTTTACCTTCAACTCTAACTCTGTGAAAGTCAATTTTTAAAAAAAAAAAACCCCTTTTAAAAAAAATTTCCCGGTTAAAAAATTTTTTTGGCCCCAAATTTTAAATTCAAAAAAACCCCCTTTTTTTTTTTCCTTTTTTTAAAAAAAAAAAATTTTTTAAAAAAACCCCCTTTTTGAAACCCCAAAAAAACCCAAATTTTTTTTTTTTTAAAATTTTTTAAAAAAACCCGGGGAAAAAAAAATTTTTTTTTCCCCCCCCCTTTGGTTAAAAAATTTTTTTCCCCCCTTTTTTTAAAAAAAAATTTTAAAAAAAAAAAATTTTTTTTTTTAAAAAATTTTAAATTTTTTTTTTTTTTAAAACCCCAAAATTTTAAAACCTTTTTTTAAAAAAAAAAGGGAAAATTTTTTTAAAAAAAATTTTTTTTAAAAAAAAAAATTTTGGCCCCCCCAAAAAAAAATTTTTTAAAAAAAAAAACCCCCTTTTTTAAACCTTTTTTGGTTTAAAAATTTTTAAAAATTTTTTTTCCCCCCGTTTAAAAAAATTTTTAAACCCCTTTTTAAAAAAAAATTTTTTTTTTGGGGGGGGGGGTTTTAAAATTTTTTTTTTAAATTTTAAACCCTTTTAAAAAAATTTTTTAAATTTTTAAAAAAAAAATTTTTTTTGGGTTTTTTAAAAAGGCCCCCCAAAAAAAAATTTTTTTCCAAAAAATTTTTTTAAAATTTTTTTAAAAAAACCCAAAAGTTAAAAATTTTAAATTTAAACCCAAAAAAAAAATTTTTTTTTTTTTTAAAAAAAAAAAACACTTTAAATAAATTTTTCCCCCCCCCCAAAAAAAATTTTTTTTTTTTTAAAAACCTTTTTAAAAAAAAAATTTTTTTTTTAAAAAAGGAAAAAAAATTTTTTTAAAAAAAATTTTTTAATTTAAAAAGGGCCCCAAAAAAAAAAATTTTTTTTCCCAAAAATTTTTTGGGAAAAAATTTTTTAAAAAAAGGGCCCCCAAAAAAAAAATTTTTTAAAAATTTTTTTTTTAAAAAAAAAAAAGGGGGGAAAAAAAACCCGGGTTTTTAAAAAAACCCCCCCCCTTTTTTTTTTTTTAAAAGGTTTTTTTAAGGGGGCCCCCCCTTTTTTTAAAAAAAAAAAAAAATTGGGAAAAAAATTTTTTTTAAAAAAAAAAAAAAAACCCCCCCGGAAAATTTTTTTGGGAAAAGGTTTTAAATTTTTTTTTAAAAAAAATTTTTTTAAACCCAAAAAAATTTTTTTGGGAAAAAAAAAAAAAAATTTTAACCCTTTTTTTTTCCCTGGTTTAAAAGGGTTTAAAATTAAACCCCCCTTTAAAATTTTTGGGTTTTGGGAAAAAATGGTTTTTAAAATTTTTTTAAAAAACTTCCCTTTTGGAAACCCTTTTTAAATTCATTTAAAAAAAAAGTGAAAATTTTTAAATTTTTTGGGAAAAAACCCCAAAAATTTAAAAATTTTTTAAAAAAGGGGGGGGGGGGTTTAAAAAAACCCCCCTTTTTTTTTAAAAAATTTTTTTTAAAAAATTTTAAAAAAAAACCCCCCCCTTTTTGGGGTTTTTTTTTAAAGGTTTTAAAAAACACCAAAATTTTTTTTTTTTTCCGGGGGGAAAAAAAAATTTTTTTAAAAATTTTTCCCAAAAAAAAAAATTTTTTAAAAAAAAAAACCCTTTTTTTAAAACCCCCGGGGGGAAAAAAAGGGAAATTTTTAAAAAAATTTTTTAAGGTTTAAAAAAGGGGGGAAAAAAAACCCCTTTTTTTTTGGGTTTGGGGGGAAAAAGGGGGGGAAAAATTTTTTTTTAAAACCCCAAAAAAAAAGGGGGGGGAGGTTTTGTTTTTTAAATCCCTTTTTAAAAATTTTTGGCCCCTTTTTTAAAAAAAAAAAATTAGGTAAATTTTTCCAATTTTTTTAAACCAAAAAAAAAATTTTTTTTTTTTTAACTTTTTTTTGGGGGGCCCCCCCCCCAAAAAAAAAAAATTTTTTTTCCCCCAAAAAAAAAGGGGGGGGAAAAAAAATTTTTTGGGGGGGAAAAAAAAATTTTTAAAAAAAAAAAAACCCCCGGAAAAAAATTTTTTTTCCCCTTTTTTTTTTTTTAAAAATTTTTTTTTTTTAAAAAACCCCCCCCCAAAAAAAATTTTGGTTTTTTTTGGGGAAAAAAAAATTTTCCGTTTTTAAAAATTTAAAATTTTAAATTTTTTTTGGGGAAAAAAATTTTAAAGTTTCCGGAAAAAGGGCCCAAGGGAAAAAAAAAAATTTTTTTTTTTTTGGAAAAAACCCCCGGGGGGAAAAAAAAACCCCAAAACCCTTTTTAAAAAAATTTTTTGGGTTTTTTTTTTTTTGGGGTTTTCCTTAAATTTTTTTTAAAAAAAAATTTTTTCCCAAAAAAATTTTTAAAAAAAAAGGGGTTTTTTTTTAAAAATTTTTTTTGGGAAAATTTTTTTTAAAAAAATTTTTTGGGGGTTTTTTTTTTTTAAAAAAATTTTTTTAAAAAAAAAGGCCCAAAAAGGGGTTTTTTTGGGGAAAAAAATTTAAATTGGAAAAAAAAGGGGGAAAAAATTTTTTAAAAAAAAAACCCCCCTGGTTAAAACCCCTTTTTTTCCCCAAAAAAAATTTTGGGGTTTTCCCCCTTTTTCAAATTTTTCCCCCCCCCCCCAATTTAAAAAGGGTTGGGGCCCCCCCTTTTTTTTTTTTTCCCCTTAAAAATTTTAAAATTTTTTTTAAAAGGTTTTTTAAAAATTTTTTTTAAAAAAAAACCCCTTTTAAAAAAGGGGCCCCTTTAAAAATTTTTTTTTCTTAAAATTGGGAAAAAAAAAAAGGGGAAAGGCAATTTTGGAAAAAAATTTTTTTTAAAAAAAATTTGGTTTTCCCGGGGGGTTTTTCCCCCCCCCCCCCCCCCTTTTTTCCCTTTAAAAAAAAAAAATTTTTTTTTTTTAAAAAAAAAAAAAAATTTTTTTAGCCATAAAAATTTTTTTTTTTTTTAAAAAAAAAAAAAAAAAAAAAAATTTTTTTTTTTTTAAAAAAGGTTCCTTCCCCCCCCGGGTTGTAAAGGAAAAAAAAATTTTAAAAATTTTAAAAAAACCCCCCCTTTTTTAAATTTTTTTTAAATTTTTTAAAATTTTTAAAACCCCTTTTTTTAAAAAAACCCCTTTAATTGGAAAACCAAATTAAAAAAAAACCCCTTTTTTTTAAACCCCAAAAAAAAAAAAAATTTTTTAAAAAAAATTTTTTTTCCTTTTTAAAAAAAAAAAGGGGAAAAAAAAAAAAAAAAGGGGGGGGGGAAAAATTTCCCTTTTCCCGGGGGAAAAATTTTAAAAAAAATTTTAAAAAAAATTTAAAACCCTTTGGTTTTCCCGGGGGGCCCCCCCTTTTTTTAAAAAAATTTAAAAAACCTTTTTAAAAAAATTTTTTTTTTTCCAAAAAAAATTTTTTTTTAAAAAATTTTTTTAAAAAAAAATTTTTTTTAAAAAATTTTTTAAAAATTTTTAAAAAAAAATTTTTAAAGGTTTTTTTTTAAAAATTTTTTAAAAAAAACCCCTTTTAAAAATTTTTTTTTCCCCTTTAAAAAAAAAAAAAAATTAAAATTTTTTTGGGGTTTTTTCCCTTTTAAAAACCCAAAAAATTTTTTGGGAAAAAATTTTTTAAAAAACCTTTTTTAAAAAACCCCGGGGGAAAAAACCCCTTTTTTTTCCCAAAAATTTTTTGGGTTAAAATTTTTTGGGGTTTTAAAATTAAAATTTTAAAAAAACCCAAAAAATTTTAAAAAATTTTTTTTTTTTTTCCCCTTTTTTTTTTTTTTCAAATCCCCCCTTTTTGGAAAAAAAAATTTTTTTTTTTTAATTTTTAATTTTTTTAAAAAAAAAAAAAAAATTTTTTTTTAAAAAAAAAACCCCTTTTAAAAAAAAAAAAAAAAAAATTTTTTTTTCCCCCCCGGGGGTTTTGGCCCCTTCCCCTTTTAAAAAAAAAATTTTTTTTTAAAAAAAAAAATTTAAAAAAATCCCTTTTTTGGGGAAAATTTTTTTTTCCCCTTTTTTTAAAAATTTTTTCCCTTTTTCCCCTTTGGGTTTTTAAAAATTTTTTAAAAATTTAATTTTAATTTTAAAGGGAAAAATTTTTTTCCCCCCTTAAAATTTTTGGGAAAAATTTTTTAAAAATTTCCCGTTTTAAAAACCCCCCCAAAAAAAAAAATTTTCCCCAAAAAATTTTTGGGAAAAAATTTTTTTGGTTTTCCCCAAAAAGGGAAAAACAAAAAGGGGGGAAACCCCCTTTTTTTTTTAAAAAAAATTTTTTTTTTTTAAATTTTTTCCCCCCCCCCTTTTTTCCCCCCCCCAAAAAAAAAGAGGGGTTGGGGAAAAAAAGGGTTTTTTTTTAAAGGGGAAAAATTTAAAATTTTTTGGAAAAAAAAACTTTTTTTTTTGGAAAAATTTTTTGGGAAAAAAGGGTTTTTTCCAAAAAAAAAAACCGGGGTTTTTTAAAAAAGGGAAAAAATTTCTTTGGAAAGGGTTTTTTGGGAAAAACCCCCCTTTTTTAAAAATTTTTTAAAAATTTTTTTTTTCCCCTTTTTTTAAAATTTTTTTTTACTTTTTCCCCCCTTTTGGGGAAAAAATGAATTTAATTTAAATTTTTTTAAAAAAAAAATTTTAAAAATTTTTAAAAAAATTTTAATTTTTTAAAAGGGTTTTTTTTTGGGGGGGGGAAAAAAAAAAAATTTTTTGGGGGGTTTTTTTTTTTGGTTTTTTTTAAATTGGGAAAAAACCCCTTTGGAAACAAAAAAAACCCTTTAAAAGGAAACCCCTTTTTTTAAAAAATTTTTAAAGGCCCCAAAAATTTTTCCAAAACCCCCCCCCCCCCCTTTTAAAAAAAAGGGGGGGCCAAAAATTTTTAAATTTTAAACCCCAAAAAAAGGGAAAATTTTTAAAAAAAGGTTTTTTAAAAATTTTTTTTAAAAAAAAACCCGTTTTAAAAAAAAATTTAACCCAAAAAAAAGGGGGTTTTTTTCCCCCCCTTTTTAAATTAAAAAAATTTAAAATTTAAAAAAATCCCAAAAATTTTTAAAAAATTTTTTTCCCTTTTTTTTTTTAAATTTTTTTTAAAATTTTTTTTTCCCCCCAAAAAAAAAAAAAAAAAAGTTTTGGGGAAAAAATTTAAAAACCAATTTTTTTTAAAAAAAAAATTTTTTTTTTAAAAAAAATTTTAAATTTTTTAAAAAAAAGGCCCAAATTTTTAAAAAAATTTTTTCCCCCGGGGGTGGGAAAAAAGGGCCCCAAAAACCTTTTAAAAAAAAAAAAAAAATGGTTTTCCCCCCCTTTTTTGGGGGCCTTTTAAATTTTTTTTTTAAACCCCTTAAAATTAAAAAATTTTTTTTTTTCCCCCAAAAAAAATTTAGGTTTAAAAAATTTTTTTTTTTAAAAAAAAAATTTTAAAAATTTTTTGGGGAAAAAATTTTAAAGTTTCCCAAAAAAAACCCCCGGGGAAAAATTTTTTTTTTAAGGTTTTTTAAAACCCAAAAAGGAAAAAAAAAAAAAACCCCTTTTTAAAAAAATTTTTTTTTTTTTTTTTTTTCCCCTTTTTTTTAAAAAAAAAAACTAATTTTTTTTGGGGCCCTTTTTTTTTTTAAAAAAAGGGAAAAAAAAGGGGGTTTTTTTTTTTAAAAGAAAATTTTTAAAAAATTTTGGGAAAAAACCCAAAAAAAGGGTTTTTTGGGGGAAAAAAAAAAATTTTTTAAAAAAAAACGGGGTTAAAAAAATTTTTTTTAAATTTTAAAATTAAAAACCCCCCCAAAAAAAAAGGGGGGGGGTTTTTTAAAAATTTTTTTAAACCCTTTTTTTTTTTTTCCCCCTTTTTTTTAAAAAAAAAAAAATTTTTTTTTGGGGGGGTTTTTTTTTAAAAAAAAAATTTAAAAAAATTAAATTTTTAAAGGGAGGTTTTTTTAAAAAAAAAAAAAACCCCCGGGGGGTTTTTTTTAAAATTTTAAAATTTTTAAAAAAATCCCCAAACCCTTTTTTTTTGTTTTTATTTTTAAAAATTTTTTTGGGGTTTTTTTAAAATTTTTAAAACCCCAAAAAGGGGGGGTTTTTTTAAAAAAAATTTTTGAAAGTTTTTTTTTAAAAAAAAAAATAAAAAACCCCCCCTTTTTTTAAAAAAAAAAAATTTTTTTTAAAAAAACCCCCCCAAAAAAAATTTTTTTTTTTTAAAACCCTTTCCCCTTTAATTTAATTTTTAAAAAAACCCCCGGAAAAAAATTTAAATTTAAAACCCCCCTTTTTTTTTTTTTAAAGGAAAAATTTTTTTAAAAAATTTTTTTTTCCCCCTTTTTAAACCCCCAAAAAAAATTTTTTTAAGGGAAAAATTTTTTTTTTTTTGGGGGAAAAAAACCCCAAAAAAAAACCCAAAAAAATTTTTAAAAAAAGGGGGGTTTTTGGGGGCCCCAAATTTAAAAAAATTTTTTGGGGTTTTTGAAAAAAACCCCCCCAATTTTGAATTTTAAAACCCCCCGGTTTTAAAAAAAAAAACCCCCCCCCCCCAAAAAAATTTTTTTGGTTTCCCAATTTTTAAATTTTTTTTTTTTTAAAAAAAAAATTTCAAAAAATTTTTTGGGGGGTTTTTTTTTTTTTAAAAAAAAACCCCAAAAATTTTAAAAAATTTTTTTCCCCGAAAAATTTTTTAAAAATTTTTAAAAAAGGGGAAAAAAAAAAAAAATTTTTTTTAAAAAAAAAATTTTTTTAAAAAAATTTTTTAAACCTTTTTTTTCAAAAAAAATTTTAAAAAATTTTGGGGGAAAAAATTTTAAAAAAAAATTTTTTTTTTTTAAAAAAAATTTTTTTTTTTTTTTTAAAAAAAAAAAAAACCAAAAAAAAATTTTTAAGAAAAAAAAATAATTTTTTTTTTGGGGGGGAAAATTTTAAAAAAACCTTTTAAAAAGCTAAAAAATTTTTAAAACCCCTTTCCCCTTTTTGGGGTTTTAAAAATTTAAATTTTAAAAATTTAAATTTTCCCTTTTAAAAAAAAAAACCAAAAAAAAAAATTTTTTTTTCCCCCCAAAAAAATTTAAAAATTTTTCCGGTTTTTTTAAAAAGGGTTTTTTTTTTAAAAAAAAAAAGGGAAAAAAACCCCCGGGGGGGAAAAAAAAAAGGGCCCTTTTTTAAAAAGGGGGAAAAAAAAAATTTTTTGGGGTTTTTAAAAAAAAATCCCCTTTTTTAAAAAAAATTTTTTTTAAAATTTTTAAATTTAAATTCCCCAAAAAATTTTTAAAATTTTTTGGAAAAAACCTTTTTTAAAATTTTTTAAAAAAAAAAATTTTAAATTTTTGAAACCCCAAAAAAAACCCCAAATTTTTGGGGGAAATTTTAAAAATTTTTTGGAAAAAAAAAACCGTTAAAAAAAATTATTTTCCCCCAAAAAATTTTTAAAAAAAAATTTTTTTCCCTTTTTTTGGGCCCCCAAAAAACCCCCTTTTTAAAACCCCCCTTTGGGAAAACTTTTTGGGGGCCCAATGGGAAAAAAAATTTTAAACCCCTTTTAAAAACCCCCCTTTTTTTTTAAAAAGGGTTTAAAATTTTTGGGAAAAAAAGTTTAAAAAAGAAAAACCCAAAGGGTTTTGGGAAAAAAGTTTTAACCCTTTCCGGGGGGGAAAAAAAAAAACCCCCCCCAAAAAAAAAAAAATTTTTTTTTGGTTTAAAAAGGGGGTTTTTTCCCCCAAAAAAAAACCCCCAAAAAAAAAAAAATTATTAAATTCCCCCCCAAAAAAAAAGGGGGGGAAAAAACCCCCCCTTTTTTTTTAAAACCCCCTTTTTTTTTCCTTTTTTTTAAAAAAAAATTTTGGAAAATTTTTGGAAAAAAAACCCCTTTGTTAAAAAAAAAAACCCGGGGGGTTTTTTGGGGTTTTTTTTAAAAGTTTCCGGGGGGTTTTTGGGAAAAATTTAAAAAAATTTTTAACCCTTGGGGGTTTTTTTAAAAAAAATTTCCCCCCTTTTTTTTTTTTAAAAAAAATTTTTAAACCTTTTAAAAAAAACCCAAAAAAAATTTTTTAAAATTTTTGGTTTTCCCCCCTTTTTTAAAATTTAAAACCCCCAAAAAATTTTTTAAAAAATTTTTCCCTTTTTAAAAAAAAAAAATAAACCAAACCAAAATTTTTTAGGGAAAAGGGAAAAAAAAAAATTTTTAAAAAAACCTTTTTAAAAAATTTTTAAAAACCCCAAAAAAATTTATTTCCCCTTTTTTGAAGGGTTTGGTGGTTTCCCCCCCTTTAAAAAAAACCCCCCCTTTTTAAAACCCCCAAAAAACCCCCCCTTTTGGGGAAAACCGGGGGCCCCCCCAAAAGGGAAAACCGCCTAAATTTTTTGGAAAAAATTTTTAAAGGGGGAAAAAAAGGGAAAAAAAAATTTTTTTTCCCAAAAAGGGGGGGAAAAAAATTTTCAAAAAAAAAAGGTTTTGGGAAAAAAAACCCCCGGTACACAAATTTTTTGGGGAAGGTTTTTTTTTAAAAAAAAAAAATTTTTTTTTTAAATTCCCCTTTTTTTGGGGATTCCCCAAAAAAAATTTTAAAAAGGGGCCCCTTTTGGGGCCCCCCCCAAAATTTTTTTTTTTAAAAATTTTTTTTCCCCCCCCTTGGGGGAAAAAGGGGGAAAAAAAAAAAAGTTTTTTTTTGGGGCCTTTTTCCCCTTAAATTTTTAAAAAAAAATTTTAAAAATTTTTAAAAGGGAAAAAATTAAAAAACCCCCCCCTTTTTTAAATTTTGGGGGGGGGTTTTTTTAAAAAAAAAATTTTAAAAAATTTTTAAAATTTTAAAAAAAAATTTTTTTTTTTTTTTTTAAAAATTTTTTTGCAAAATTTTTAAAAATTTTAAAAGTTAAATTTTTGGAAAAAAAAAAAACCAAAGGTTTTTTTTTAAAAAAAAAAAGGGGGACCTTTTTTTAAAATTTTAAAAATTTTTGGGGGAAAAAAAAAGGGCCCAAAAAATTTTTTTTTTAAAAAAGGGTTTTGGGGCCCCTTTTTTCAAAAACCAAAAAAAAAAATTTTAAAAAATTTTTTAAAAAAAAAACCCAAATTTTTTTAAAATTTTTTTTTTTTTTAAAAAAAAAAAACCCCCCAAAAATTTTTTAAAAAAAAATTTTTTTCATTTCCCGGGGGAAAAAAAAAATTAAAAATTTTTTAAAAAATTTTTTGGGAAAAAAAAATTTTTAAAAAAATTTTCCCAAAAAATTTTTTTTAAAACCAAAAAAAAGGGTAACCTTTAAAAAAATTTTTTTTTTTAAGGGGTTTGGTGGTTTTGGGTTTTTTTAAAAAAAAAGGTTTAAAAAAAATTTTTTAAAACCCCTTTTGGGGCCCCAAAAATTTTGGGTTTAAAAATTTTTTTCCCAATTTTTTTAAAAAAAAAAACCCCCCAAAAATTTTTTAAAAAACCCTTTTTTTTTTTTAAAAAAAAAAATTTTGGGTTTTTTTTTTCCCAAAAAATTTAAAGTTTTTAAAAAAACTTTTTGGGAAAAAATTTTTTGGAAAAAAGGGAAAAAACCCCAAAATTTTTTGGGAAAAATGGTTTTCCCCCTTTTTAAATTAAAAAAAAAATTTTTTTCCCCCCCTGGAAAAAAAAAGTTTAAATTTTTTTTTTTTTTTTTTTAAAAAACCCAAAAAAGGGGAAAAAATTTTTTTTTTGGGAAAAAAAAGGGAAAAATTTTTAAAAAAAAAAATTTTTTTGGGGGGGGAAAAAAAAAAAAATTTTTTAAAAAAAAAAAATTTTTTTTCCCCGGTTTAAATAAAAACCCCCCCCCAAAAAAATTTTTTCGGGGGGGGTTTTTTTTTTTTTTTCCTTTTTTTTTTGGGAAAAAAAAAAGGGGGAAAAAATTTAAATTTTAAAAACCCCCCTTTTTTTTAAGGTTTTTTTTGGCCCCCTGTTTTAAATTTAATTAAATTAAAAAAATTTTTTTTTTTTGGGGGGAAAAACCCCCAAAAAAAGGAAATTTAAATTTAAATTTTTGGTTTTAAAAACCTTAAAAAACCCCGCCCTTTTTTTAAAAATTTTTTTTTTTAAACCAAAACCCCCAAATTTAAAAAAATTTTTTTTTTTCCCCTTTTTTTTTTTTTTAAAATTTTTAAAAACCCCTTTAAAAAAAAAGGGGGAAAAAAAAACCCCCTTTTTTTTTAAAAAAATTTTTGGTTTTTTTTTTAAAAAATTTTTTAAATTTTTTTTAAAAAAAAAAATTTTAAAAAAAAGGTTTAAAATTTTTAGGTTCCTTTTTTCCCCTTTTAAAAAAAATTTTTTTTTTAAAAAAAAAAAAAAAAAGGGGTTTTTTTTTAAAAAATTTTTTAACCCCCTTTTAAAAAATTTTTTTTTCCCTTTTGGGATTTTGGGGGGTTTTTTTGGGAAAAAAAACCCCCGTTTAAAAAAAAATTTGGGGGTTTTTTAAAAAATTTTTTTTAAAGGGAAAAAAATTTAAAACCCTTTTTTTAAAAAAAAAAGGGGGAAAAAAATTTTTAAATTTTTTTTTTAAAAAAGGGGAAAATTTTTTTAAAAAAATTTTTTTTCCCCAAAAAATTTTAAATGTTTTTTTCCCCCCCTTTTTTTTTTTAAAAAATTTTTTTCCCCCCCCCTTTTTTAAAAAAATTAAAAAAAAATTTTTTTTCCCCCCCCTTTTTTAAAAAAAATTTTTTAAAATTTTCTTTTTTTTTTTAAAAAAAAAAAAAAAAAACCCCAAATTTTAAAAAAAAAGGGGGAAAAATTAATTTTTTTTTTTTAAAAAAAAAATTTTAAAAATTTTTAACCCTTTAATGGGCAAAACTGAAATTGAGGAAACTCAATGAGTCTTAACTTCTATGTTGTGAAACCACTTGAAACACATCTGTGACATAGTTTTTACAGAAATGAACTGTTTTGAACAGTTTCCTGGTGGAAAACAAGCCGTCACACATGTGTACACAAAGTTGTTTTCAGGTCTTGAAAAGTGTTATGATGAATTCAGGTTACCTTCAACTCTAACTCTGTGGAAAGTCAAAATACTCTGGTAAAGGCAGTTCTAAATGATGAAACTCCCAGTACCCTTATGGTTAAGAACTGTTTGGATGGTTTCCCAACTGTTTTCAAAGTGCACTTCAACATCTCAAACTCACTTTTGAAATCCCCTTTGACTTGCATTTGGCCAAATCTAAAGTTGAGTGAAACTCAATGAGTCTTAACTTCTATGTTGTGAAACCACTTGAAAACATCACGACATAGTTTTTACAGAAATGAACTGTTTTTAACAGTTTCCTGGTGGAAAACAAGGCGTCACACATGTGTACACAAAGTTATTTTCAGGCCCTGAAACGCGTTATGGTGAAATAAGATTACCTTCAACTCTAACGATGTGTAAAGTCAAAGTATTCTAGTAAAAGCAGTTCTAAATGATGAAATCCCCAGTACCCTTATGGTTAAGAACTGTTTGGATGGTTTCCCAACTGTTTTCAAGAAATGCACTTCACATCTTAAACTCACCTTTTGAAATCCCCATTAACTTGCAATGGATAAAACTGAAGTTGAGTGGAAACTCAATGAGTCTTAACTTCTATAGTTATGAAACTATTTTGAAACACATCTCAGACATAGTTTTTGAAATAAACTGTTTTGAACAGTATCCTGGTGGAAAACAAGCCGTCACACATGTGTACACAAAGTGATTTTCAGCCCTTGAAACGCGTTATGGTGATTTCAGGTTACCTTGAACCTGTAAACTCTTTGGAAAGTCAAAATACTCTGGTAAAAGTAGTTCTAAATGATGAAATCCTCAGTACCCTTGTGAGTTAAGAACTGTTTGGATGGTTTTCCCCACCAGTTTTTCAAAGTGCAATTCAACATCTCAAACTCAACGTTTGAAATTCCTATTGAGTTGCATTGGGCAAAAACTGAAGTTGAGTTAAATTTAATGAGTCTTAACTTCAATGTTGTGAAACCACTTGAAACACATCAGATATAGTTTTTTACAGAAAATCCACTGTTTTGAACAGTTTCCAGGTGGAAAACAAGGCGCCACAAATGTGTACACAAAGTTATTTTCAGGCCCTCGCAGCGTTATGGTGAAATAAGGTTATCTTCAACTCTAACGCTGTGTAAGTCAAATACTCTGGTAAAAGCAGTTCTAAATGATGAAATCCCAGTACCCATACATGGTTAAGAACTGTTTGGATGGTTTCCCCACGTTTTTCAAAGTGCAACTCAAAATCTCAAACTCACCTCATTGAAATTCCTATTGAGTTGCATTGGGCAAGAACTGAAGTTGAGTTAAATTTAATGAGTCTGACTTTCTATGTTGTGAAACCACTTAAAACACATCTGCGATGTAGTTTTACAGAAATGAACTGTTTTGAACAGTTTCCTGGTGGAAAACAAGCCGTCACACATGTGTACACAAAGTTGTTTTCAGGTCTTGAAAAGTGTTATGATGAATTCAGGTTAACTTCAACTCTAACTCTGTGGAAAGTCAAAATACTCCGGTAAAGGTAGTTCTAAATGATGAAACCCCAGTACCCTTATATGGTTAAGAACTGTTTGGATGGTTTCCCAACAGTTTTTCAAAGTGCACTTTAACATCTCAAACTCATTTTTTTGAAATCCCTTTGACTTGCATTGGGCCAAATCTAAAGTTGAGTGAAACTCAAAGAGTCTTAACTTCTATGTTGTGAAACCACTTGAAAAACATCAGCGACATAGTTTTTGACAGAAATGAACTGTTTTGAACAGTTTCCTGGTGGAAAACAAGGCGTCACACATGTGTACACAAAGTTATTTTCAGGCCCTGAAACGCGTTATGTTGAAATAAGATTACCTTCAACTCTGTAACGCTGGTAAAGTCAAAGTACTCTGAAAAGTCCCAA